>NC_081348.1:68923682-68930586 GCF_029784015.1 Lycium ferocissimum | reverse complement strand
TATTTTTGTTATTCTTCTTTTTTGGCATGATCCCATGATATTTAACCGATAAACGCAGTGTTAGAGTTTCCATATTACTCTATTCTATAAATACCAGAGAAATACGGTTTTTGATGTTCCCGTCCCCGGCTATGTATTTTCCCAATATACAGATCTTATGATTTCCTGTCCTAGTAGTATGAGTTCAGTAAGGCCCATGAGAGGCAAACTATCATTTTATTGCTTGAGAATCCCATCGTTCAGTTTTACTTGTATTATGCATTCACTTTCAGTTCTCAGGGGTATGAGTGAGTGGCTCACTTGACGGGGGGAGGTGTGACCTATGCAATTACATTGTATATGTGAGTGCGTACGCTCAATAGGGGTGAAGGTGTGGCTTATGAGTGGTCGGTGGAGTGACCTATGATGTAGGAGTATATACATGAGAAAGACATTTACGGGGGGTGAAGGTGTGGCACTTGATGTGACAATGAGGTGTGTGCTCCTAGATATATATATATATATATATATATATATATATATATATATGTCCATGTTTTTCGACATACGGATTTATTCAGTCGTACGACATCAAGTTAAATACAGTTACAGCGATAGTAATTCAGGCTTATGAGTTCGCATTTTATTCATGATTTCTATACACATACATGTTGTCTTTATGCCTTACATATTCAGTACATTATCCGTACCGACTCCCATCGTTTCTGGGCCGCGTCATGCCACGCAGGTGTGTAGACGGGGAGGTGGTCCAGCTTAGTAGACCATATCCGGCGAAGCGATTGCACTCCATTCGATCAGAGTTGTAGTCTATTTGGTAGGACGGTCTTGAGATGTATATATGGGTACGGGGGGCCACATTCCGTCCTTTTCTGCGCTTTATTCTGTTAGGACGTATCAGGAGACGATTGTATGTAGTAGTCGGTATCTAAGTAGCCTACGGCTTATATTCTTACATGCGTATATATATATATGGCCCTACGTCAGGTTTACCTGGGTTTCTTTCGGCATGTTATGCATATATATATATATATATATATATATATATGCGCATTGTCCCGAGTTCGGATGTTTATTTCTTATGAGATTAGTTAAAGCACCATTGGGCTATTGATGTTTCAGCATGTTTGGATTAGTATATAGGTGTTTGGTCGATAGAGGTCAAACTCCATCACTTACTCATCGGGTTGGAGTCGTGACACATCACATCAATCTAAGTTTAGAAAGAAGGGTCAATGGTTCCTTTTAATGTCACGACCTAACTAGGGCATGGCAGTACCCGGAGCTAGCATACCGAGGCACCACCTGTCAAACTTATCATCAACTCAACCTGAACATACATCATTCCCAACACAATTTTATCTTGAAATGATCTTCGAATATCTCTCAAAATATAAATGTACATAAGCCCACGAGGCTACAAAATGATATACAAGATGTACACTAAGATCATTAGACATCTACTACCCACACATATGTATCCACGAGCTCTCTAATCGAGTAATCTTTGAAATCTAAGGACAGACAGACCCGCCATGCCCAAATACGTACACAAAAGAATATACCAATAAACCGCAACTCAGGAGTAGTGGAGTGCTCTCGTATAATCGTCGATAAAGCCCCCAAGCGTACCGTGCGGGTCTTTCTCTCCTTCGGGGCCGGCTAAAAGAACGCACGTCCATAAAAAAAGACATCGTACGAATAATGTCGCGGTATGTAAGGCACGTATAAAAACACAATCAAGAAATAAGAGAGCATAGCATGAAAAGATAACACCGTAACCGATCGCTCTTTAAGGTGGAATCATGGATGTTAACTTTTATATTTAAAACATCATCATGTGTCATATATGCATATAAATAAGTCGCTCGACCACATAGGTACAAAGGTGATCATCTCTGTGTCCAGGGTAACCACCTCACGCCGCCCACCTAGTAGTGTCTCTTGCTTGTGCCCAACTGTGTACGGTGAACTATCATCATAACTTGCCCTACGCCCATCGTAGTGGTGTGCGGCAAACAGTTAGGCACGGTGTGATCATACATATACGTAACATAAAGTATGCCTTGAGCAGAGTAAAAAGTTAAGCTTTATCGGTGACGTGTTGCCTGAACCTCCGATTATATTATGGAACAATCATTATCACTATGTCTCACCTTGAAAGAACTAGTATCATGAGGTGAGATAGCCAACAATGAATAAAATCAAGGAAATTATGGAATAAGATCATTAAGCTCATATACTTAGCATCAATTCATAAGCATTGGGAATTTCTAAGTAAAATCATCATCATCATCATCATTATCATAAAACACATCTTGTCTCTTTCTCCTAGGAAGCTCATAAGAACTTTCATCTTTTGGGATGTAAGAATAGGTGGAAATATATAGAGAGGAGATCATAATATAGGAGTCATGCCTTTGAAAGAAGGGGTGATATGATTCTTCGAGTTAACAAAGAACCAATCGACCAGGATCTTGTTTTTGAAGCGATTGATAGGCAGAATTCAAGAAACAGTCGTAAATCGGGCTATACTTCTCAGAATTATGTGATTTCAAGAAGAGGAGAAACATGATGATTTGAACTATAAAAATGGCTCTTGAATCATTTAAAACAAGTAAATATTGAGGGTAAAATAATGGAAAGAAAATTAGGGTTCTGGGTATGAAATAGAACGAAATTGTTCTCAAATACGTGTTCTTGAATGATCAAGAAACAACAAAGTTCCTAAGTCACCACTTGAAATTAACTTACGTGATAAACAAACACCACACGCTATTGAAAATAAGATAAAGACTATCACCACCTTGCTTGGAACCAAAAACAAGGATAAAAGACCAAATAGAGAAAATAACTCTATCGCAAACTAGGGTTTATGCTCAAAAAACGTTAATTCCCTATTTACAAGTCATGAGAACCTTTTATATAGGCCTAGGGTCTCTTCTTTTATGACTAAAAATCCCTATTCTACTCTAGAAAATAGCTAAAACAAGAAAAAGTAAATCCCTATTCTATAAGGAAAAGAATAAAGAAAACCGAATCCTACTAGAACTAGGGATAAAGATCCTACTAATGATAGGAAATTAAATCCTACTATAATATAAATCAAGAAACAAGAAACCTATTTAGAAAAGGATTCAAGAACAAGAATTGGAAATAATCTTCAAACTCGAGCTTCTTGGACTTTTTCTTTTTCTCTTTTTTGAATTTCACTTGTGTTTCTTGATTTTCTTGGATTTTTGATCTTCTTCATCTTTCATCATTCTCCTGTTGTTGAAAGACTCGTCCTCGAGTCTAAAGGCTCTGTTGATGAAACATTAGGCAGAAAAAATTGGGAACAATCCATACTCCACAGGCTCTAAGTTTGCATATTTCTAGCTTGTCATGTAGCTTCATCATGTTGTCAACAGCTATATACGGTTGAACCAAATCCCACTTTTTCTTAGTAGTAACTTTGTTCCATTATTTCTCAAATATATCATCTTAAATTTATCTTCAATGTTTAAGCCATGATCAAAACTTATTTCTTTTTTCATGAATCTTGAAAACTTTCGTGCCTATGTGGTGTTTGCATGAAAAATGCGAGATAGTGCCATGAAAACCCTTTATATAAATCAAAATCAACTACCTTTGGATCAAGGTTGGAGATCAAAGGTTGGAGATCAAATCATGTCTTCTTAAGAACTCCTTGACAAATTTGATACTCCTAGATTTGACATGGGATAGCTATTAACCTCAATGAAATTAAGAGATCTTAAATTGACACATTCTTGCAAAGGTTCATCCTTTGAGGAATAATTCTTGCTCGAACTACATCGTATATTAAACTCTGATTCATAGACTCTTTTTCAAAGAATCCCTAGTCTCTTTTTCCTTCCAAATCTTCATAGACTATTGGTCCTATGCAATATGCTGGATTGGTTGGCGTGGAAAAAGAAACAAAATCTATATTCTTTTCAAAATCTCTTAATGGTGAAAACTCAATCTCACAAATGGTTGGATACTCTAATGGATCCTCATCAAATTTTGGAGGCAAATGAAAGATTTGCGGATCTAATGCATTATCCTCCTCCTTTTGTTGTTCCATATTTATGGGACCAATGATTTAAAATTGACTGGCAAAGAATCAACAAAATTGGAGTTTTTAGCACCATCTTCTTGATTCAAGGGAACCAACTGAATTTTTCGTCCATCCTTTGTAAAGGAATAGGTATTACGATATTCATCATAGTTATAGCAATTTCATACACCCATGGTCTTTCAAGTAATAAGTGTGGTAAGCATCCATCTTTATTACATCACACCAACAAGATCTTTATATATTTTGCCTATAAAAAAGAAACTAGGCATTGACGAGTTACCTCTAAACCACCATCATCATTCTCAAATTTTATGCTATAAGGATATGGATGAGGTTTTGTTAAGAAGCGAAGTTTAGTTTAGAACCATCTCTCTAAACAACATTAATAAGACTTCCTTTATCAATGATTACCGAACATACCTTATCATGTACATCTAGTGCGAAAAGAGATTCCTTTTTCCATAGTTTTTCATCTTCTTGAACGTCCTCTTGTTTCTTGCATATAATCATTATATTCCTCAGCGTATCTCCGATACTCAAATTGATGTGATTCTTCGAGTTAACAAAGAACTAATCGGCCGGGATCTTGTTCTTGAAGCGATAGATGGGTAGAATTCAAGAAACAGACGTAAATCGGGCTATACTTCTCAGAATTATGTGATTTCAAGACGAGGATAAAGATGTCGATTTGAACTATAAAAATGTCTCTTGAATCGTTTAAAATAAGTAAATATTAAGGGTAAAACGATGGAAAGAAAATTAGGTTACTTGCATGAATAGAATGAAAATTGTTTTCAAGAAATGTGTTTTTGAATGCTCAAGAACCAACAAAGTTCCTAAGTCACCACTTGAAATCAACTTACATGATAAAGAAACACCACACACTATTAAAAACAAGATAAAGACTATCACCACCTTGCTTGGAACCAAAAACAACGATAAAGAAGACCAAATAGAGAAAATAACTCTATTACAAACTTGGGTTTATGCTCAACAACTTGAATTCCCTATTTACAAGTCATGAGAACCCTTTATATAGGCCTAGGGTATCTTTTTTTATGACTACAAATCCCTATTCTAGAAAGGAAATAGCTAACAACAAGCAAAGTAAAATCCCTACTCTATAAGGAAAAGAATAAAGAAAACAAGAATCCTACAAGAATCCCTATTCTAGAGGAAATTAAATCCTACTATAATATAAATGAAGAAAAAAGAAACCTATTCAGAAAAGGATTCAAGAAACAAAAATGGGAAATAATCTTCAAACTTGAGCTTCTTGGAATTTTCTTTTTCTTGAATTCCAGTTTTGTGTTTCTTGATTTTCTTGGATTTCTTGATCTTCTTTATCTTTCATCAGGGGGACTAGCCTTAATAAACCTTTATGTCTCTTTCACTTTATCAACTAAGCGCTCTCCTTCCAAGCACACAATTCTACATGCAAGGGAATTCGTACCAAGGTTAGATCATTAGAAACATGCTTAAGTTAAACCTAAAGTGACTAAAAGGCTAACAAAAATTGGATAGCATTTCCTTTGTTTCAAAAACTTTCTCCATATAGTAAACGACTCCCAAACATTGATAACAACACCCATAATATCATAGTCGATAGACTTCTTCAATTAAGAATTGTTCAATTATCAAAACTCCCCTTTCAAAGTCATCCACATCAATAACTACAACACAACACCATAGTGTCATTCACAACAAGACTATACTCATAGTATACTAAGAATCATGACTCAAGTTAACCTACTACCCAAAATATCTTTTTTCCCATATTTGAGCTCATATTCTATTTTCTTCTCTTATCCAACTCATTCAACCACTCAAATATTTTTAATAACATGGAATGGATGTAAAACCCACCTTTGATCATATAGAAATTAAACTTGGATGAAGATACTTCACTAGAGAAAAACCCCAACTTCAATACCAAAGGAATTCTTGATTTCCATAAACCCTAGTGAGCCTCTTTGCACTTGATTCTCTTGATTCTTGGTAATTAATCTTTGATTTCCCTTGCATTTGTGCTAATATGGTGCGTAGAATATTCTAGAGCTCTCAAGAGATGTGGAGAAGATGGGAAATGAAAATAAGAACTCGGGTCATCTTTTTATTTTTTTTAAACAAAACAAAGCTGCCCGATAGGATTTATATGGACACTTATACGGTCCGTATAAGTGACCGTATAATATCACCGATGAACTCATCGGACTATTATATGGAGACCATTATACGGACCGTATAAGTGGTAGTGATAACTCACTTGTCCAAATTATTTTATGTCGAGTTGCGTTTGAAGTCAAATCCTTATGGAGTCTTCTTGGCACTTGTTTAACACTTCATTAACCACCTAAGGAACCCTATAACTCCTTCCCAAAATATTACTAAATAATCGTTAACTCGATAATTGCAAGGACCTTCCCAAACACAACTTATACTTTACTTCCTTCGACAAACTTAGTTCCACCGATTCATACAACTTTAAAATTTTGTCGTATACACTTTAAAGCTACCAAATACCCTCCTTAAGGTCTTATGGACTTCATGTTAACCTTAGGCTTGCGTTATTCTATTCACAACACAACAACACGAAATGTTCGAGGTGTAGCATCCCCCCCCTCCCGAAAGAACATTCGTCCTCGAATGTTAAGTTCACTGGGATTCTACAAAAATTTCACTGCAGTTTTGTAACATGGACTACCATCCCGTCACAAAGAAACCTAAAATAACATCACTCACAGGTTATAATACAACAAAGAAGAACATGGCCACACACGACCCAAAAGCTTTAAAGAAAGCATTATATACTTGGGTGTTTATCCC
>NC_081348.1:68862808-68923582 GCF_029784015.1 Lycium ferocissimum | reverse complement strand
GAATGATGAATGAAGATCAAGAAATCCAAGAAAATCAAGAAACACAAGGTGAAATTCAAGAAAAAGAAAAGTCCAAGAAGCTCAAGTTTGAAGATTATTTCCAATTCTTGTTTCTTGAATCCTTTTCTAAATAGGTTTCTTGTTTCTTGATTTATATTATAGTAGGATTTAATTTCCTATCATTAGTAGGATCTTTATCCTAGTTGTAGTAGGATTCTAGTTTTTTTTTATTCTTTTCCTTATAGAATAGGGATTTTACTTTTCTTGTTTTTAGCTATTTCCTTTCTAGAGTAGAATAGGGATTTTTAGTCATAAAAGAAGAGACCCTAGGCCTATATAAAAGGTTCTCATGACTTGTAAATAGGGAATTAACGTTTTTGAGCATAAACCCTAGTTTGCGATAGAGTTATTTTCTCTATTTGGTCTTCTTTATCCTTGTTTTTGGTTCCAAGCAAGGTGGTGATAGTCTTTATCTTATTTTCAATAGCGTGTGGTGTTTCTTTATCACGTAAGTTAATTCAAGTGGTGACTTAGGAACTTTGTTTTTTTCTTGATCATTCAAGAACACGTATTTGAGAACAATTTCGTTCTATTTCATACCGAACCTAATTTTCTTTCCATTATTTTACCTCAATATTTACTTGTTTTAAATGATTCAAGAGCCATTTTTATAGTTCAAATCACCATGTTTCTCTCTTCTTGAAATCACGTAATTAAGTATAGCCCGATTTGTTGTTTCTTGGTGCCTATCCAATCGCTTCAAAAACAAGATCCTGGTCGATTGGTTCTTTGTTAACTCGAAGAATCATATCACCCCTTCTTTCAAAGGCATGACTCCTATAGTATGATCTCCTCTCTATATTTCCATGACCTTCTTACATCCCAAAAGATGAAAGTTGAAGATTCTTATGAGCTTCCTATGAGAAAGAGACAAGATGTGTTTTATGATAATGATGATGATGATGATGATTTTACTTCTAGAAATTCCAATGCTTATGAATTGATGCTAGTATGAGCTTAATGATCTTATTCCATAATTTCCTTGATTTTATTCATTGTTGGCTATCTCACCTCATGATACTAGTTCTTTCAAGGTGAGACATAGTGATAATGATTGTTCCATAATATAATCGGAGGTTCCCGACCTTACGTCACTCCGATAAAGCTATAGCTTTTACTTGGGCTCTCATGCATACTTTATGTTACGTATATGTATGATCACACCGTGCCTAATTTGCCGGGCAGACACCACTACGATGGGCGTAGGGGCAGTTATGATGATAGTTCACCGTGCCTAGTTGGCTGGGCAGACACTACTAGTGGGCGGCATGAGGTGGTTACCGGACGCGGGCTAGAGATGATCACACTGTACCTATGTGATCAGGCAGCTTATTTATATGCATATATGACATGATGATGTTTTAAATATAAAAGTTAACATCCATGATTCCACCTTAAGAGGCGATCAGTTACAGGTTATCTTTTCATCTTATGCTCTCTTATTTCTTGATTATGTTTTTATATGTGCCTTACATACTCAGTACATTATTCGTATTGATGTCTTTTTTTTTTATGGACGCTGCGTTCATGCCCGCAGGCAGACAGAAAGACGGCACAGACGCTTAGGGGCTTTATCAGCAGTTATACAGGAGCACTCCACTACTCCGGAGTTGCAGTTTATTGGTATATTCTTTTGTGTACGTATTTGGGCATGGCGGGGTCCTGTCCTGTCCTTATGATTTGATCTCCGAGTTAGAGGCTCGTGGATACATATGTGTGGGTAGTAGATGTCTAATGATCTTCTTAGTGTACATCTTGTATATCATTTTGTAGCCTCGTGGGCTTATGTACATTTATATTTTGAGAGATATTCGAAGATCATTTCAAGATAAAATTGTGTTGGGAATGATGTATGTTCAGGTTGAGTTGATGATAAGTTTGACAGGTGGTGCTCGGTATGCTAGCTCCGGGTACCCGTCATGGCCCTCTAGTTAGGTCGTGACATTAGGAACCATTGACCCTTCTTTCTAAACTTAGATTGATGTGATGTGTCACGACCCAACCCGATGAGCCGTGATGGGAGTTTGACCTCTATCGACCAAACACCCCTATATACTAATCCGAAACATGTTGAACATCGATAGCCCGTAAATGGCACAAACTAATCTCATAAAGAGCAAACATCCGAACTCGGGACAATCTATATATATATATATATATATATATATATATATACATAACATCTTTGCGAGAAAGAACGGTGCAAACCGGCTGAACAACTTGCTATATATCTTGTCGAGAAAAGAATATAAGCCGACAAGGCTACTTCGTACGACTACATACAGCGTCTCTCGAGACCTCTGCGGAATAAAGGCATGTAAAAGGACGGTACGGGGCCCTTCGTACCCGTCTATATACATCTCGAAAAAGGCGTAACTGCAAATAGACTACAACTCGGATCGAATGGAGTGCCTTTTGCTGCTATTTGGATAAGGGTCTACTAAGCGGGACCGCTCCATGTCTGCATGTGCGGGCATGAACGCGACCCCCGAGCAATGGGGAGTCGGTACGGATAATGTGCGAATATGTAAGGCATAAAGACAACATGTATATATGTGTATAGAAATCATGAATAAAATCGAACTCATAAGCGGAATTACTATACGCAAGAATACGTGTGAACCGATGTACATGCGACTACGACTAAATACGTATGCCGAAAAACATGGACATGTATATATATATATATATATATATATATATATATATATCTAGGAGCTACACACCTCGTTGTCACATCACGGCCACCTTCACCCCCTGTCAAGTGTGCCTTTCTCATGTATATACTCCTACATCATAGGTCACTCCTGGACCACTCATAAGCCACACCTTCACCCCCTATTGAGCGTGCCTTTCACATATACAATGTAATTGCATAGGTCACACCTCCACCCCCTGTCAAGTGAGCCACTCACTCATACCCCCGAAGCGAAAGTGAATGCATAATACAAGTAAAAGCGAACGATGGGATTCTCAAGCAATAAAATGATAGTTTGCCTCTCATGGGCCTTACTGAACTCATACTACTAGGACAGGAAATCATAAGATCTGTATATTGGGAAAATACATAGCTGGGGGACGGGAACATCAAAACTGTATTTCTCCTAGTATTTATAAGAATAGAGTAATATGGAAACTCTCTTACTCGTTTATCGGTTCATATCATGGGATCATGCCAAAAAAAGAAGGAATAACCTTAACATACACAGAATATATTCAATCATCTAACTCTTATTCCTTGAACTCGTAAGTCTACAATTAAGATAACAAAGGCCTTAATTAGGCTATTCACCTTACTCACTAATCATCATAATTACAAAAGAGCTTAACAACTATGGACAACATATCCCTTGAAAACGTAGAAAACCCTCAACTCCTAATTCCATCCAATCTCAACTACAATATCAAGGATAACATTAATGGCAACACCCTCATAACAAGACATACCCAAACACATCCCTCAATCATCTCTTGACATAACCCCAGAAGCACTATTTAACCTTTCATTGACTTATCACTCTTATTCAATCATCCAACTCTTATTCCTTGAACTCGTAAGTCTACAATTAAGATAACATAGGCCTTAATTAGGCTATTCACCTTACTCACTAATCATCATAATTACAAAAGAGCTTAACAACTATGGACAACATATCCCTTGAAAACGTGAAAACCCTCAACTCCAATTCCATCCAATCTCAACTACAATATCAAGGATAACATTAATGGCAACACCCTCATAACAAGACATACCTAAACACATCCCTCAATCATCTCTTGACATACCCCCAGAAGCACTATTTAACCTTTCTTATCTAGGAATGAGAGAAATAAGACATAAAGTCGTGGACCACATATTTATACTCGAAGAATTAAATGCTTCAGTGGTCCGATTTGATGATCTGGTCGATGACCCGTCGACGTGCTCGTCGACCTGCGCCTGCAGAATGCAAGGCTGCGGAACCCTATCGACTCTACACAACGACGGCCCGTCGACAGGTTCGACGACCCGTCAATCTTGACTGGTGTCTGCAGACCTTTCTAATTCGGTTCAGGTCGCATCGATTCGATTTATTCACTTCTAACCCCGTACTTCACCAGGAATTCCTGCTAGTACCATTGCACACGGGGTAGGACACTTTCTATCTCCAAAACTCAGACTCGGATCTCGATTCCCAAGACATACCCAACAAAGAAATCACAAGTTCTACCACTACGAAGACGAGGGGTGTAACATTCTTTCCCCCTTAGGAACATTCGAGCACATTCGTGCTCGAATGTTCGAACAATTCGAGGTTATAAAAATTTCGGCATAGTCTCCCCTGTACTTATATCAATCCGTCCTGTACGCAGCAACCCAAAATAATGCCTCACAGGGACACATACTATAACATATAATACTATGGCCCCACACGACCAATCACGATGACTGAAATGAAATAATACCTGAGAAAAGTGATGCCTCTGACTGCACCTCCTATACTGCTGGGAACAAATGCGGGTACTTAATATTTATCACTTTTTCCGTTTCCCAAGTCATTTCTTCAACATTCTTATTCTTCCACAAGACTTTAACGGAGGCTACATCTTTGGTTTGCAACTGACGGACCTGCCTGTCCAATATAGCCACCGGAACCTCTTCGTACGATAACTGCTCTGTCACCTGGATATCATTCACTGGCACAACTCTTGAAGGATCTTCGACACACTTACGAAGCATAGATACATGAAATATTGGATTCACCGACTCAAACTTCGAAGGCAATTCCAGCTTATATGCCACTGTACCCACTATACGAATGATCTTATATGGTCCAATATATTGAGGGCTCAACTTACCCTTCTTACCAAACCTCATCACTCCCTTCATAGGTGAAACTTTCAGGAACACCCAGTCGCCCATTTTGAACTCTAGCTTATGTTGCCGATTATCTGCATAGGACTTCTATCAGCTCCGAGCTGTTAGCAATCTCTCTCTAATCACCTTCACTTTATCAACCACTTGCTTAATTAATTCTGGGCCTACTAACTGATTCTCCCCAACATCAAACCATCCTATGGGTGATCTACACTTCCGCCCATATAAGGCCTCATAAGGAGCCATTTGAATACTGGAATGGTAACTGTTGTTATATGCGAACTTGATAAGAGGAAAATGATCCTCCCAATTTCCCTGAAAGTCAAGCACACAAGCTCCAAGCATATCCTTAAGGGTCTGTATAGTACGCTCTGCTTGCCCATCCATCTGCGGGTGAAATGCGGTGCTAAGACTCACCTGAGTCCCCTAATCCCCGCTGAAAACACTTCCAGGATCTGGCTGTGAACTATGCTCCCCTATCTGAAATGATGGCGGAAGGAATACCATGGAGTCGTACAATCTCCCTAAGATAAAGCCTCGCATAATCCTCGGCTGCATAAGTAGTTCTGACGGGCGAGAAAAACGAGCTGACTTTGTGAGCCTATCAACTATGACCCATATCGAATCACACTTCCGCTGAGTATGGGGTAACCCTGTAATAAAGTCCATATTAATTACCTCCCACTTTCATGTCGGAATCTCTATAGCCTGCAATAGATTTTCAGGCTTCTGGTGCTCTATTTTTACTTGCTGACAATTTGGACACTGAGCGACAAATTCCGCTATATCTCTTTTCATACCATCCCACCAATAACCTTCCCTGAGATCATGGTATATCTTTGTTGAGCCTGGATGAATAGAATAGCGGGATTAATGTGCCTCTCTCATAATCTGCTACCGGTGTCCTGCAACACTAGGGACACACAATCTACCTCAATATCTGAGTACCCCATCACCTATGATCACAAAGGGTGTCTTTTCTTTTTGAGGTTCTATATCTCGGTAATGAACTAGAACAGGATCCTCATACTGACGCTCCTTTATCTCAACTACCAAGGATGATACCGCTGCGCTGCAATATCACGCAGTCTATACGAAGCTAACTCCACCGACTCAACCTCACTTGCCTGCATAACCCTCAAAGTCCTCTGCATACCATCAATGAAATCCTGGGGATCCATATTCTGCTTTATCACCGAAAATTCCGGAGGATCTAACTCAAGGAAAGTCTTAACCTCGAACTACCGGCTCCCGCACGGCGGCCGGCACCGAGTGACTATTAATCTAGTCAATAAGCCCGAACGCATCCGCACATCACGGCCTTTGGTGCGTCGGTCGAGGAACCGGGATGGGTGTTGGAGACGGTGTGGCGATGTCTCGGATGGGCTCTCGCTCGAATCTCATCACGAGCCCTGGTGGTCGCCGAGTACGGCTAGTGGCCTCTCCTGTGGCTTTCTTGCCTTTCTGGGTAGATGTAGCTTTCTTGGGAGGCATTGCTAAAATCATAATAATTCATCAGAAGGCGAACGCCTAACATATGGCTCTATCGCACAATCTAGGAGAGAAAGAATGACATCATCCTAAATGTCCTGTAGCCTCCCGTTTATAAGTGTGGTACACAACACGCCCAGAAATAAGACTCTACTAGACACGATCTGTAGATAATCTTAGGACGGAACTGCTCTGATACCACTTCTGTCACGACCCAACCCGATGAGCCGTGACGGCAGTTTGACCTCTAGCGACCAAATACCCCTAAATACTAATCTAAAACATGCTGAACATCAATAGCCCATAAATGGCACAAATTAATCTCATAAAGAGGAAACATCCGAACCGAATCTGCATATATATATATACACACATACATAACATGCGGAAGAACAGTGCAAGCCAGCTAGACTGCTATATATACTGTACACAAAAGAATATAAGCCGACAAGGCTACATCGTCTGACTACTACATACAGCGTACGGACCTCTCGGAATAAAGATGTAGAAAGGACGGGATAGGACCCACGTCGTACCCATCTATATACATTTCAAAAGAATGACCTACCATAATAGATTGCAACTCCTGATCGAATGGAGTGCAACGATCCCTAGCCGGATAAGGGTCCCTGCTAAGCGGGACCACCTCCCATCTACACTGTGTACCACGGGCATGAACGCATCCCCCGGCGACGGGGAATCGGTACGGATAATGTGCGAATATGTAAGGCATAAAGACAACATGTATATGTGTATAGAAATCATGAATAAAATCTGAACTCATAAGCTGGAATGACTATCTGCATGAATCTGTATGAACTAGTATCTGTCTGCCTCTGACTAAATCTGTATGTCGGAAAACATGGACATATATATATATATATATATATATATATATATATATATATATATATATATATATATATATATATATATATATATATATATATATATATATATATATATATATATATATATATATATATATATCTAGGAGGCACACCTCATTGTCACATCACAGCCACACTTGCACCCCGTCAAGTGTGCCTTTCTCATGTATATACTCCAACATCATAGGTCACTCCTGGACCACTCATAGGCCACATCTTCACCCCTGTCGAGCGCCTTTCACATATATAATGTAATATCATAGGTCACACCTTCACCCCCTGTCAAGTGCGCCTCTCACTCATACCCCTGAGAACTGGAAGTGAATGCGTAATACTAGTAAAGGCGAACGACGGGATTCTCAAACAATAAAATGATAGTTTGCCTCTCATGGGCCTTCGAACTCATACTACTAGGGAAGGAAATCATAAGATCTGTATATGGGGATAATACCATAGTCGGGGTACGGGAACATCAAAACTGTATTTCTCTTAGTACTTATAAGAAAAGAGTAATATGGAAAATCTCTTACTCGTTTATCGGTTCATATCATGGGATCATGCTAAAAAAAAAGGAATAACCTTAACTTACCAGGAGATATATTCAATCGTCCAACTCTTATTCTTTGAACTCATAAGTCTACAATTAAGATAACATAGGCCTTAATTAGGCTATTCACCTTACTCACTAATCATCATAATTACAAAAGAGCTTAACAATTATGGACAACATATCCCTTGAAAACGTAGAAAACCCTCAACTCCTAATTCCATCCAATCTCAACTACAATATCAAGGATAACATTAATGGCAACACCCTCATAACAATATATACCCAAACACATCCGTCAATCATCTCTTGACATAACCCCAGAAGCACTATTTAACCTTTCATTGATTTATCACTTTCATAGCTATCTTCTCTTCACATGAACCACCAAAACTCTTAGTAACTTACTTAAATACAAGGGTAGAAATCATTTACATACCTTGAGGGGTCAAGAATCCCAAGAATCACTTTAACTTCAACTTCCTAAGCTTCCCATTCTTGGAGAAACCCTAGAAATAACCTTCTTATTCACAAGCTCGGGTTTACGGGGTCCGGGTCTTGTCAAATCTTCACTAGTATGCCATAAATTTTGAGAGAGCAAAATATTAGGGTTTTCTGATCTGGGAATGAGATAAATAAGACATAAGGTCGTAAACCACATATTTATATTCGGAGAATTAAATGCTTCAGTGGTCCGATTCGACAAGCTGGTTGACGACCCGTCGACGTGTCGACCGTCCGTTGACGTGCTTGTCGACCTGCGCCTGCAGAATGCAGGGCTACGGAACCCTATCGACGCCGCACAACGATGGCCCGTCGACAGGTTCGATGACCCGTCGATCTTGACTGGTGTCTGCAGACCTTTCTAATTCGGTTCAGGGCGTCGATTCGATTCGTTCACTTCTAACCCCATAGTTCACCAGGAATTCCTACTGGTACCATTGCACACGGGGTAGGATACTTTCTATCTCCAAAACTCAGGCTCCGGTCTCGATTCCCAAGGCATACCCAACTAAGAAATCATAAGTTCTACCACTACGAAGACGAGGGGTGTAACATGATGTCCCTGATTCTAACCATAAATGTTTTGATTATGGATAAGCAGTTGATTATGCCACTATAAGGTAATTGATGAGAATCGAAGTTGATACTCTGAAAGGTATGTTTCCTGCCTTACTGATATTGATAGACTTTGATATAAGAACTTAAGCAAGATGTTACGGGTAATTGTGATCACTCTATGCGGCATTGGATGTGTTTTCTGGGCTATGTGCAGGAATGAGGCAATAAGAAGTATAGAGGAAACTCTGCCGAAATTTTTACAAATTGAATTGTTTGAATGTCTATGCTATAGAGAAAGAATGAAAGGAAAATGTGACAATCGGAACTTTGGTAAGTTATGATTGAATGAACAATTATCAGACGATTTCAAAGAGAATTTTTAGATTGATTTTAATTTAATTTAAGGAAAGAACCCTGGAGGGGAAAAAAAGGATTAGTCATTAAAGGGACTGGAATGAACTGCATTCGGGATTTCGGAGAATTGAGACTCATTGAAGATATAGGAAAAGTTGACACTAAGAATTTAAATGCAGTATTACGATTTATAGATTGGTGAGTAAGAGATAACAAAAAGATATTGAGATGGGAAAGGAAGTTAACGAGTAGGGGAAAATTTTACTCTAGAAGTTTATATATACATAAGATCAGGACGGGTTGATGACAGGCACACAGACTCATTTTATCGGAATTACCTATATGATGTGAGTTTACATTAGGATTCAGAAGTCACCAGTCATTTGACTTCAAGGGTATTCTGAGTATTTGATAGTTGGTACTATTCTGAGAATCATTATGGCTGATTTACTCCGGGTATTAATGATGACATTGAACTCAAGAATGAGAAATGGTTAGGTAAGTTGGATTGTAATTATGATTATCTTCTGGATTGTTTATATAACTTCTAAATGTGATGTTGCTTAGTCGACGAAGGAAGTAGAGATTGTATTAACATTAGGAATATGTGGTGTATTTCTAGCTAATCCTTATACGAAGGATTCAACTCAATTTTTTTCAGACGGGTGTTGTGAAGGTTATTTAAAGATAGAGAAATTAGGTGCAATGCCGGTTTATGTATAAGGAGAGAAGAGAGTAGGTGTACAAGTGAAGATGAAATATCGCAAGGATCGATTCGGTTGCTACAAGAAAGTAAAGGATGAGAGGTTGATTATCTTAGACAAAGAGATAGGGTACAAGTACGAGTAAAGATTTATAAGTAAAGTTATATCGCCAGGATTTATAGTTAGGATGTAAAAAGATATGCTAGGAAGACCTATAGATTTAGACATACGAAAGAAAAAAAAATAAGAAACCAGAATAGCCCGAGGGAAATTAGAAGCATATGAGCTTTACAATTAGAATTTTGAAATGATCGCGAGGTATGAGTCTAGCTAGCTCGGTAAAAAGAGAGGGGAGATGTATTAAAGCCACAGATTCAGGACAAAACCAAATGGCAACGGGGTATCTCACAAGAAAAGGTATTGAAAAGCGATAAAAAGATAAGTCACGAGTGGCTACATCTAGTATTATGTATACCCTTATGATCGATTTTACGACATGTTAAAACTATTGATTGTGCTGTATGTCAAAATTGAGGTAGCAAGTGGTATAGAGAGAATTAGGATTGGGTTTTCTCGGGAATTAAAGTCAGATAGCGGTAACACGACCAGATATGTACGCACGAGCATCAGGAAAAAGAAGGTTATGATATCATGAAGGGGAGAGAAACTTGGACAAGGAAAACGTATACCCATTGAGGATCAGGTATTGCATTTGAGGAAGAGGTTAGGATGAAAGCAGGAAAGTAGACAATAGGATCAAATTTAAATAAATCAACGGGAGATAGAGTAATGTTGTACGTGACAAAGGATGAACGTGAGGACCCCGGAACCAACCTATACGTCTTCATAACCAGAACCAAGAAGGTTGTAAATAATGGACAAAGGTGCATCCTTGAGAAGAAATAACAGGTCTTATGAGAGCGATGAGGAAATTTTAAACTCCAGAGATTTAACCAGGAGAATGGATGTGAACCCATGATTAGTACGCCTATTTAAGGGGAGAAAGTACCCTAAAAAGAGATTTTCAGCATCAAAAGGGATTCACACTCTTAACAAAACACTCCAAAGTCTCCCAGGCTAAGAGTAAGCAATGACTAATGGAAACAGGCGTTTAACAAGTAAAAGAAAACAAAAGAAACTATGAGGACTAAAGGAAGGAAGAGGTGTCAACGAAATAGTTAAAGGGAATTATGTGGCCGCTGAAAACAAGCAGAAGATTAATGAGTCGATGTAGGCTAGCCCAAAGGAAAACAAATTGAAATTATAAGACAATGGTTGTGTGAAAGATGCAAAGATGCGATCATGAATAAAACCGAGATATATATATATATATATATATATATATATATATATATATATATATATATATATATATATATATATATATATATATAAGTTGAAGTATGTGTGTGAAGATGAAGACTTGACTAAAGAAGAATGGTATGTACTTTGTGAGGATTTCATGATAAGAACAAGAACTGACAGAACACTAGAAGGACCTGGAAAGGGTGTACTTTGTGAGGATTTCATGATAAGAACAAGAACTGACAGAACACTAGAAGGACCATGATGCATGGCTGTGATGCAAACAAGTAGTTAAGAAGAATTACAGGACAAAATGAGCTAAGCTAATGAGAGGACGAGTCGTGGGAATGGATGGTGTGGAGTATCAACTTTTAATGGTATAGTATAGACATAAATCGGAATTGGGAACCTAGGCATGGAGAATTTCAAGGATATTAAGAAGATAGTCGTGGAGGAAGACTAGGGCTAAAGGAGTGTGGTATAGTCGGACACTCCATAAGAGGCCTAATGAATTCCGATGTCCCCATTAATTCATTAGCCTAGGGGACTACTAGTCATGAAAGGTAGAAGTGAAAAGTCAATAAAGAAGGCATCTGAATTGTATCCGATATATATAAGCATTTTGATTTGATACAAGAACTCACCTAAAAAAAAAAAAAAAAAAGGAAATAAGTTAAACCATGCGATGAAAAGAACTCCGGCATTATATGGAATAGAGGAGTTGAAGGATCGCTAAATTCGGCCAGATGACTATCAAAGGCGGTTAATACTCGAAGGTTACTAATATATGAGAACATCCTTTAAAAAGGGGGGAAGAACAAATTCAATTCTAAGATGAACTACAATATTCCCAAGGTCAAAAGAGGGAAATATACTGGATTGAAGGAGCCAAAATTCGAGATGAATCAATATGTCAAGAATGTGCTAAAGAAAAGTGAGAATAGATTAAATGCTAGTATATCATGAGACAAATATGGAAAGGAGAATAAGTTTCGCTAATGTGATGCGTTGTATTCCGGACTATGACTCGAATCACTCACGCAAAAGAAATTTTAGGTACATTTAGATATGCAGTAAAGTACTCCAAGGGGTAACAGAAGGACTAAGAAAGGCCGCATATGACCAGGGATAAGTATAAGGGACAATCGGGACTACTAAAAAGAACTTGTAGCACTAGAAGAGATGAAAGCTTTAAAAAAGGAATATTTATAGGAAGTCCAATAATCTTCAAAGGAAGGGAAGATAGTGTGCCTATGGATAGCAGGACAGGAGTACTGCTTGAGATTAGTGAGTACCTCATAAGTCATGAAATTTCAAGTCGTCGGTTATATCAATTGTGAGAGTGTATGACATAGAACCATATAAACAATAGCCATGATGAAATGGCCATCAGAATGGTGCAAGGACTACGATACGAAGCCGAAGAAGAATGGTGGTTAGTTTAAGTCCCAATTAGTCACCGGTATAAGAGATCCAAGGACTTAAGGAGGGAAGCATACTCGTATTGAAAGGAAATTATGATTAAGTAGGATTTTATCTTAGTTCAAGGTTCATGAGTTTATTTCGTAATTATGTTAAAATTGAGAAGAGAAAATTGGAGGAAAAGTTCAAATATGAATATGATGATATTTTAAGGAATTAAGGGGTCCGTCCAAGGAATTAAAAGGAGATGATATGGTATGTATATAAGGTCGACTAATACAAAAAAGGAATAATCTAAAATAGCACCAGAGAAGCAAGCAAGGAAAGGTGCCATATCTGAACAGGAGAGTTTGTCCACTAGTAGATAAATAAGGAGCAAGGCAAAAGAGTACAACAATTAAGAGTACTCACAGATCGGCGAGGAGCGGTAGCAATTATGAGTTAATTCCACCTTATTGGCAACAGGTCCCAGGACGATAACTAGATATCAGTTGACCACTGGGTACATATATAAGAATATGAGGATATGGAACTAACGAATGAGTTCGACAAATAATTGGAAAAATATGAAAGAACACTAATGAGCCCATAGTATAAGAGCATCGAGATTAGGAACTAAAGGAGGATAACCATTTCAAGAAATTAATGATAGCATCATAAGATCGCAAGCTACAACATTCGAGGACGAATGTTTCTAAGGGGGAAGGATGTTATACCTCGCACTTTTAGAGCATGATCACGCCACGTATTTCACCATATTAATGGAGTATCAGAGACGTCCTATGAAATTTTGAGAGGTACAAGCCATGGGAAGTACGTAACAATGAAGTAAAGGATGAATTATGATCTCGTAAGTCGTAACCAGGAAGGATAACCTTGGAAACAAAGGACATGAACCTTATCAAGTAAAATTAATGATAAATATAATGTATGGAAAGTTTTGGAAGATTCTTAGATCAAGCAAATCGAAGAAAATAAGTTTGTCAAAAATTTAAAAAAAATTTGCAGAATTTTGGGCAAAAATTTTGGGTCAAATCCAGAGAGGTATATCTCCTGGTATATCAGGAGTTTTGTGATGTTTCAAGAGCCTAAAATAAAGTTCGTCGAGTGTAGTTTCCAACGCAACAAACCGTTCGTCAATACGACATCAAAGTAGGGAGTTATGGGCATTTTGAAACGGACTACCAGAAGCCCGCGAACCGACGCAGAAATTCTAGAAGCCACTTAAAAAGGCCCACTAATTTCGGCCCATTAGCCCAAATCGAATTGGACTACTATATATAAGCTATTTCACATCTCCACACTTTGTAAGCTCCCACAACATTTATCCAATATCTACACCAAGACAAATTTATGAGTTCCTACATCAAATTAAGCTCGGGTTTGTAAGATTAACAACGAATCTCGACGTATCAATGAAGGGCCACGACTTTGGGGCTCATATTTTCACCAAAACCAAACCCTGTAGACCCTATGAGCTCTGTCCAACACACAAGGCCATTCCAAATCAAATTAAGAGAAGATCAAGCCATAAAATCCTTAACTAGTTCATGGAAGGAGCTTGTTCGTACTTCTAATTAAAGTTGTGGTGGATAAGCTTTAGGGTGAATTGGGTGAGGTGAAGTTCTTCAAGTTATAAGGTATTTTTTTCATCTTGAGTTTGATATTAAGTCGTTTCTTTTGGGGATTTTAATGGTTTAAAGTACGGGAAGACATGGCATAAAGGTCGTAGATAGATATGTTGATGTTGTTGACCTATGGACTGATTTTCGAAGGAAGTTTCGGACGGATTTGTATACGTTTGTCATGTAGTATCTTGATTACGTTATGGTTGATGTTTTTAATGATGTTTGGGAGTTGTTTTGGAATTTGGAGGAAGTAGATAATACAGGGGAGATGCTGCCCGAATTTCGACAAATTCTAAGAGGATTTAATTTGAAGGCTTAAGACAAGCATATGACTATAAGCCTAACAATAGTATGAATTCTCTTGGATGTAGATTACAAGCTTAGAAAGATAAGTGCTAAGTCGTTAAGAAGACCAAAAAGGTATGTTAAGGCTAAACCCTTTCTTTCTAAAGGCATGACTCTTTTCTTGTGAATCCATACATGCTTTCCGTAACGTCCTTATTTCCAAAAAGCTAGAAGTTCATGATTCTCAAGTTCTTGTGATGTTTAAGATAGATGTTTTCTATGAAGATAATGTTGATGATCCCATTTCTAGAAATTCCAGAGTTTATGGCTTTGATGCTATTATGAGATTATTAAGCTTATTGCATAACTTTCTTGAGTTTATTCATTATTGTTGATCTCACCTTATGTTACTTGTTCCTTCAAGGTGAGATATAGCGATAATGATTGTTCCATAATATAAATCGGAGGTTACCGACCTTACGTCACTTCGATAAAGTAGTAGCTTTTAATTGGGCTCTCATGCATGCTTTATATATATGTACGTATTTTAATAACACCGTGCCTACATGGTCGGGCAGACACCACTAAGGTGGGCGACTTATGGATAATGATAATAACACAGGGCTGGGCAGACACCACTAGTGGTCGGGTGCGATGATTACCCCGGATGCGGGAGGCCTGGACGTGGGCTAATGATCATATATGGATCGGGCCCAGCCCTATTATGTATTATATGTATGAAAAATGTTTTGTTCAAAAAGGCTAAGCATAGATGGTATCCGCCTTATGAGGCAATCAAATGTACAGGTTATCTTTATCTCATGTTATGTTCCATGTTTCTTGTTATGTTGTTATTCATGTCTTACAGACTCAGTACACTGTTCGTACTGACGTCCTTTCTTGTGGACGCTGCGATCATGCCGGCAGGTAGGCAAGGAGATGGATCAGACCCGTAGGTGCTTTATCAGTGGATTCTCAGGAGCACTCCACTTACTTCGGAGCTACAGTCTATTTGGTATTGGTCCTTATGATCACTTGTATTCTATGTAGAGGCTCTTAAACATGTGTGTACAGTTAGACGCTTCATAACCCTATCGGTTCATATTGTTGTATGGTATTTTGGCAGCCTTGTCGGCTTGTGATGATGAGTATAATTGGAGAGGATTATATAGAAATGTCTTTGTTATCTTGTGGAATATGCCCTTATAGACCATGATACTCATCAGCTATCTTTGTGGTCCACCTAGAGATGATTATGAGATGCATGTTCAGAGGCGCTCGGTAGGTTAGTTCCAGGTGCCTGTCATGGCCCTCTGGTTGGGTCGTGACAACTTGGCAGCTGTAGAGAGACCGCTACAGCGATGAAATGACCGCTGTAGCGATCGATGGAAAATAGTAACCCTGTTTTAAAAGACTTAGTTCGAAATTCTTTATTCACAAAACACCAACACAGTTCCCCACAAACACCTAGGGCGAAATTCCCAGTTAGGGCAAGAATATTCTTGAGAGGTAAGTCTCAAACATTCCCTTCAATCATTGCTTTATCTTTTTCATGATTATCATTCTTTTTATGGGTCTTCAATGGTGAAATTAGCAATAGTAACCCTAGAATCTAATAAACCTTCTATATGTGATGAGTTATGAATGTTATCACTTATTTATCATCTAATGGATTGGGTTAACTCCTCTTAATCATGAATTTCACCTTTAGAGCCATGAACTAAGTATATTGGGACTTAGGGCTTCATAAAAATGGTAGCTTGGCCATGGAAACTGCTTGTAATTGGAATGTTGATGAAATATTGTTATAGTTTTATTATTAGTGATTAATAAGGCCCTTGTTAGGTTGTTTTACACCTAGAAAATTATTCACCCATTGGAATGGGGCTAAAGGGAAGGGTGTCTTGCATTGATTCTTGTGACTAGAGTAAGTATGACTCATTGATCATTCTAATTTCTAGACTTTGAGCGTTCCGAGGCTTTAAGGAAGGGAAAAGCGGTAGCAGAGTGATTCGCGTTGTTCCAACTCTACGTTCGAGGTAGGTTACGGTCTACTTGAGTTAGACTTTGATTAATTGATTATATGTGTTGTAAATTCGATAGGAGAAAGCATATCTAGTCTTCATACATGATGTGTTGTGTGATTTAACTCTTATGTGCTATTGACTGGGTAACCGTGTGGGCTTCATGCCATTATTCATTTTGTTAATTCTACAGTTGATGTTGTTGTGATGAAAAGTTAATATGATCTTCTCAGTATAGTTGAAATACAAAATGATGATTTGAGCATTGATTACAAGAAAGCAAGAAATGCTAATACGTATAGATATATGCAAAGGCACAGTTGACCAAAATAAATATATGTGACCCAGATTATGGCTCGTGGTCCGAGGTTCATTTTGGAAACGAGTGGCACTTGATGCGGACTGCGTCCGAGGTTCTTTTCGGAGCGGAGGTTTTAGGCTCGGGTCCAATGAGTATCCGGAACGAATGGTACATGGACACCGTGGTTCCCCTACAGGTCATGATTACTGAGCAATGACATCAGTTAGCATGTGTGTACAGTGAGGTTATGGCTATTATTGGTAGAACTGTTCTCGTTTGTTGTTTCCATTGATTTGATTTAATATCTTTGGGTAACTTGCTTCGTGATTATCCTTGGTTGACTTATTAGTTGGATTACTGATTTCGTGTTGTTGGCTGACTTGTCTATTTTATTGATTTTATGATAAATGCTTGATACTAATCTTAGTCGGCCTATGATGCTTACCGGTACATAGTGTTTGTACTGATACTACCTTGCTGCATTCTTTTAAGTGTAGATTGTGATACAGAGACTGCTACCTGTCCTCACATCTAGCGTTGAGGCCGTTGCTAACAGATTTAGGGTGAGCTTCTATCCATGCCAGGCCGCCCGAAGATCTTCTTTTATGATGTCTACTTCTACTCCAGACATTTTGGTTATTTGTTAGACAGATTTCATTCCTTAGACATGTTTTAGATTAGAGTCCTTGTACGGTGACTTTCGGATTTTAGGGATTTGTAATAGTTAGGACTTCCACATTTACTTCGATATTTTATGGCTTGACTTAATTTGATTATTTTATGCTTGGATGAATAAGAACTGATTAAATTGGTTAATATAAAAATGCACTTGAATGAATAGATGACTTATATGTGGTTCGCCCACTTGGAGTTAGTGTGGGTGCCAGTCATGGCGGGGTGGATCGTGACATATGTTTATTTAAATTGAATGGTCTTCAATTTTATCTTTTACTTTAGGAAATTGTGTAGAAACTATAATATACATTGTAGTTAGTATAGGAGATCTCGCAGTTTTTTTCTTTTTCTTTTCGAGAATGAATCTTTTGTGTAAATTATTCTCATTGTGCAAATTTAGTCCTGCACTTTAATTGTGCACATTGTATATTATTTTGGTGTAGTTTGTTAGGAAGAAATAACCGGGGGGGGGGGGGGGGGGTTGAGGAGGAAGGGGGAGAAAAAAGTAAGAAAAGAAGCACAAAAAAAAAGGAATAAATCTCCTAAAAGGTCACCCATGTATTGAGAATTGCCTACAAATATCACTTTTGTTTATTTTCCTCAGAATATACTAAACACACAAAACCCTCCTTCTCTCTTAGTTGGCATGCCATGTCACATAAAATTCTATTTTTTTTAATAATAACTTTATTTAACTCATCTCAAATCCATTTAACTCAACCCAACCCAAACCCTTAACCAAGCAACTCGTGTCTTATATTCATTTAACCTGGTTAGAAAATATCAAAGAACCGTAATTTTTATACCCGATTTTGCATTTTTTGCATTTTGCACCTTAACATATACTCACTTTCATGATTTGCAGCGTCTCCTAATTTTTTTAACGATATGCACTCTAATCTCTGTATTTTCTTACAAAATCATAAAAGACTTATTTTATTTTATTATTTACAAGGGTAAAGATTTTAACCATTTTTCAATGCTGACACTACTAATACTTTAGTTCCGGAAGTGCTTAGCTGGGGAGCAAATTAAACAGTTTGCATATCTAAATGTAAAGACAAAATTGGTACAAAAGTTGTTCACTAGCCATTTTTTTAATTTTATCTTTCAAAATAATCACTATTACTACTAAACTTTTGAATTTTAGATGAAACTGTAAGACACTTACCGTGTAATTTCATCGCTCAAAATAACATTACTTTTCAGCTACAATGACTGGCAAGTGATTATGTATGAATTTTATCCAACAAAGTAGTCATTTAATTTTGTGCATGCACCAAATGAGGTAAAATTATCTCCACTAATTAAAAATAAATGTAAATTGATATCATTCTTATTTTGTTACAAAGAATTATTTTGTTTTATTATTTACAAAAGAATTATTTTGTTTTATTAAAACAAAATAAGTCTTTTATGGCTTTGTAAGAAAAAATACTAAGATTAGAGTGCATATCATTAAAAAAAAGATAGGGTGCAAATCATTAAAGGGAGTATAAGTTTAGGGTGCAAAATTGAAAAAATCCAAAATCAGGTATAAAAGTTATGCTTCTTTAATATTTTCTAACCAGTTTAAACGAGTATAAGACATAAGTTGGTTGGTTAAGGGTTTGGGTTGGGTTGAGTTAAAAGGATTTAAGATAAGTTGAATAAAGTTATTATTAAAAGAATAGAATTTTATGTGACATGATATGCCAACTAAGAGACAAGGAGGGTTTGTGTGTTTAATATATTTTGAGGAAAATAGTGATAGTTAGGTGATATTTTAGTCCTAAAAAAAACAAAAGTGATATTTGGAGGCAATTCTCAATACATAGGTGACCTTTTAGGGAATTTACTCCAGAAAAAAGGTGTGAGAGAAATGAAAATCATCTTGGACCCACAAATTGCATTTTAGCTGAGAGTAATTAATGGAACCAGAGAGTCGTAACTCCCAGTAACGAAATACTTGTAAAAGGTTACTCACAGTTACATTTTATATGTTCGTTATTCCATTAAAATATTACCTAAAACGTTACTCACAACTACATTTATTTTATTTATGAAGTATTGTATTATGCTTGTTAATTGTTTTAAATAATGTATTATTTTGATCAAAATTTCTGATACTGGCCCATGCACATACAGTCTGGTCAATTTATCATTCTAATCTAAATCAAGTAATTGTACGGTTTGTCCTTCAAATGAATTGGTCTTTAATAGTTGCCCTTCAAAGGGCTGATTTTTAATTTTTGCCAATCAAAATCGAACTTATACCTATAAGGGAAAAAATCAAATTGTTTGTTGGTAAGATATCAAATCAAGTATGAAATTGTGTACTTTAGAATAATTTGGAATCAAAGTCTTTCAAATTCAACGCCTTAGTAAGGATGCAGAGAGATATTCACTGAAATGCAACTGGTACCCAAATGACTAGGGAATACACATTTGTGTTTACCACCAATTCAATAAAAAGAAGAAACGATTCAAATTTATCCCTCAATGTATTTATTTGTCTTACATTTGCTTTTTGTTCACCTCTCGGTTCATGAGAGTCACACCATTAATTTCGTCTCATATTTGCTCTTCCGTTCACATATTCTTTTCTATAGCATTGAAATTCATGATTAAAAAAAAAAGAAGCTACCATGTATGTATGGAATCTTTCTATTCCTTTACTTTTTCTCCTTATAATAAAATGGTAGGGTGGTTTCATTTACATTAAGGTAGCAAAATTTTGGCCTTGATGCTCAAGTGCTCAGATGAATATCTAATTCATCTAGACTTCGCGAATCAATCAACGGACCAAATTAACATGGAAAAAAGAACACTAGCAATGTTGACATGATATAAATGCTACATCACTAAAGAAATTGGAATTACCAATAACGATATCCACAATGATAAATTCTAAAATTTATTAATACTAACACCTAACTTTTATGGTTCTTTTTTTATTTATGAAATAAGTGGTATATTAATAATAAAGCATCCATGGGATGTGAGATTTAAAAAAGTAGTTATGGTCAGCTCTAGAAAAGGCAAAAATAAAGACCTATCATAAAACTAGAGAGCTGACAAAATCCAAGAATTGTTCAGGGTTATACAAAGGAGTATGATTAACCCAACTAAAGATTAAGACTAGGCATCTGCCTTTAAAATTGGAGCTGCTAGTTGCGATGCCATCAAAACATCTTTGGTTCCTTTCTGTCCATAAACCCCACCAAACAACAGCGGGAACCATAGACCAGATTCTTCTGATGGACTTCTCAACTTTCCAATTGCCCCAGCTAACAAAAACTTCTCTAAGAATACTTGGCATAACCCATTGGAGACCAAAAAGGGAATAGAACATTGACCAAATGTCTCTAGCAATAGGGCAGTGCAAAAAAAGGTGGTTGACAGTTTCTAGCCTGTTTAAACACATATAGCATTTGTTGACTATACTGAAGCCTCTTATGTTAAGATTATCTATAGTGGAACATGAGTTGTTCAATGCTATCCAACAAAAAGCACTAATCTTTGGGGGGGGGGAATTTGACCTTCTATATCAGCTTCCATGGCCACTGATCAATTAGAATTTTGTTGGAAATAAAGAGCTGATAATTAGCCTTAACTGAGTATGATCCATCCATGCTATTGCCCCATTTGAGCATGTTATTTCTCAGAGGGTTGACCACACTGGACTGCAATCTTCCCATAAGCGCTGCAAGTTCATCAAATTCCCAATCATTTAGGTTCCTTCTCAAGATGGGGAAAGAAGTATGCCCCTCCCAATTTTGAGAGGCAGTAGAGTTAGGATTAGAGGCAATGGAAAAAATCATAGGATAGAGCTCCTTCGAGGGATTCTGCCCTAGCCAATTATCTTTCTAGAAGAGGATGTGGTTCCCATTGCCTACATGTAAAGATGAGTTAGAAGAGAAATCAGTCCACAATTTCCTAATTTCTTTCCACAAACCACAGCCATGAGGTAATCTGCTGAGATTGGAAACCCAATGGCTATCATTTCCATATTTAGCTTGGACCACTTCCTTCCACAATCCCATGTCCTCTTGGTTGTACCTCCAATTCCATTTCATGAGCATGCTTTTGCTATGGAGTTCCAAATCCTTCACTTCTAGCCCACCAAGAGATTTTGGGATGGTGAACTTGTCCCAATTCACCAAATGAAGTTTGTGTCTCTCATTATTATCATTCCATAAGAATGAGCACCTAAGACTGTCAATCTGCTGCAAAACTTCACCTGGTACAGGAAATAAGGACATGAAATAAGTTGGGATGCTATCCTATACACTGTTGATCAATGTAATTCTGCCTCCGAGAGAGAGATATTGTTGTTGCCAAGAGGCCAATCTTTTTTCAAACTTTCAACCACACCATTCCAAACTTCAACAGATTTGTAACTAGCACCCAAATGAAGTCCTAAGTAGGTAGTTGGAAAAATCCCTGTACTACAACACATTATCTCTGCCAGATCTTCCAAACCATTAACCATATTTCCCGGATAGATTACACTCTTAGACATATTGATGTGAAGTCTAGATATAGCCTCAAAGATAATTAAGCTAATATTAATATGTTAAACCTGGGACCTCCCAGCACCACAAAATATAAGGGTATCCTCAGTAAATAGTAGGTGGGAGACAGAGATTGATTGACCAATCCTGTTGCCCACATCAAATCCCTCTAACCAGTGAAGCTCTTTAGCCTTATCAAGCATCATGCTGAGTCCCTCCATTGCTAAAATAAAAAGGAAAGGGGGCAGAGAATCCCCTTGCCTTATTCCTTTCTTGGGAGAAAAAAATCCAACTGGGCTCCTGTTAACGAGAACAGAGTATTTAATAGTAGAAAAAAAGAACCTGATCCATCTGATCCACCTATCTCCAAGTCCCATTTGCCTCAAAATAAAGATCAGGTACTTCCAGTTAAGTTTGTCAAAAGCCCTTTCTATGTCCAGTTTGAAAAGCAGACCAGGATCACCACTTTTTAGTCTCCAATCTAATACTTCATTAGCAATAAGGGAAGCATCAGTGATCTGTCTACCTTTTATGAATGCATTTTGATAGCTTGAGACCAACTTCCAAATTACCTTTTTGAGTCTTTCAGAGAGCACTTTAGCCACTCACTACAAGAAAATAGGTTTTTTACGAGGGGGAATTCAGTCGCTAAAAGTCTTAATCCGATCGCTATTAATGAATAACGACCGGGAAAAGTCCCGTCGTCGCCGGTCATTAAAAGCTCCGTCGTTAAAAGTTGACGACCGGATTAAAAATCCAGTCGTTAAAGAACCTTTAGCGACAGGCAGAAATCCAGTCGCTAAGAACGTTGAGTAACGACAAGAAATCTAGTCATTGTAACTCTTGTTAGCAACTAGATTATCTCTTTCAACGACATCTAAAGATCCAGTCATTATCAAATTCAATTCATAATTGGTTTCCTTCCGCTCATTGTATGCAACTTTCAACAACAAATAAATATACAAGCAAAAGAGTAATTTGGGAATATGCAAAATAACCAATTTTTATATAGAATTGCATAGTTATTACAGAAGAAGTATCCCAATGCCAAAAAACATACATCTTCCAAATTATATGACATTATTTTCGTCAGCTCCTAACTCCACTGTAGCATTTTCAAGGCCCTAACAAGAACAGTAAAATGAATATGCACTTTTCTTGCAGCTTTCCACCAACTTCAATCTCCCCACTTTAGCAAGCAACAGACAAACAAACTACACCCAGTAACTGCATCTTCCATGCTCTGCCCTTCTGTCAAAACAAGAACATATGCTATATCTATGTAAGTAAAACTAAAAGCATAGTACTACCAAAACTCAATGACCAAAGAACTTACAGGTAAATCCTATGTAGAAAGGATCCAATAAAGGTAATGGACAGTCAAATATGCACACATTGGTCCAAAGTTGAAATGTGAATTAACCCGCAAGTGATAACCCACCATTAGAATTAATGAATATATAATCAAACAACAATCAGTATACAAGAATAACGAATAATCAATCACAAACCATTGCCCAAACTCTAAAACATACATAAAGGGTGTGCTTATAAAATCCTAAAGAAAAAAACAGAACAAATTCATAGGTAAAAGCAAAGCAAAACAACTCTATTAAAACTTCTCTATGGTCTTTGTTAGCTTTTAATTCAGCTAAATGTCATTGAAAAAGTAAAGCATTACATGATACACGATCAGAAAGTATATATAACAAGAGAGGCTAACCAAGTGTACATCTGCTAATGGTGTCACTAGCAAAAGGCCTTTCCTTCCAGGAGATGCTGTCGAGTATACAGTGCCACAATACACTTAGCAAAGACCACTGAGTGTACCAAAAGAAAACAGAAAAGCACGATATGAACCCACTTTTGATTAGAACAAACCCAAAAACTAGAACGTCACAAAGAATTTTGAAATAAAGAAATGAGTAGAGTGGACCTCAGAAATAAAAGCCCATACACATAGCAAATTGGACGAAAAGGAACAAGAGATGTCTCAAATAGAATAATCAGAATCATGTCAATGTAGAATCAGAAATGACAAACTATTAACAAAACTCATTATTACGAATAAACACATTTCCACCTTATACCCCGTGTCCAACAAGCGTAACCACAGTTGTGAAAAGCTGAATCAATTCAAACATTGAAATACTAATAAAACTTTGGAACTTCAGAAGTAGATCCAGCCATAACCTTTGAAAGAGCTCCCTTATCTAGCAAAAGGAATCCAAAAAACAAAAAAAATCTCTCTTTTCATGCAAATTCAGAATCAAAACTCTAAAATCTATAAGGAAACAACAGATTATTAAGTATCTATCCTAAATAACTAATTCCGTAGAGAATTTAACACACGATAAAGAGAGTATCGAAAATGGCAGTGGTTTACCAGTAAAAGGCTTTCCCTTAACAGGAGCGTGCAGTCTATTACCCTTGACTTTACATAACACAACTTGTGACGAGGTGTGTCTTCATCCAGTACCTACAATTGGGGATTTGGGAAGGGGAAGGGGAAGGGATTTTCTTTGGCGAGATATTTGGGTGAGTGGGCTTTGTTGTCTTTAACATTTTCTACTATTGATACTTGGTATGCACTTTCTCCATGGATAGGTTCTCTAGACTTAAAAGACCTCAGATTCTTGGACTGATAAAATAACAAGTTCATGTTAATTTGGTAATGGATGCTACTATTTTCTCTTTTTCTTTTTTGGAAAAATTAAACTTAACCATTAAGAAAGCAAATACAACACCTATGAACTGTTCAAATTAAATATTATTAGACAAGAGAATTTAATTGAATGGAACTGTCCAAAGAACGTTTTTTCTCTTCTTACCTTAAAAATAAAACTAGATCATAAAGAGGCGAACAAGCTGCAACAAAATGCATTGGGTTACTTAAAGAGAGAACAATTTAATTTTACATGGAGATGGAGAAGAATTATAAGTTTATACTACTATTCCAATATTTATGTAATTGAAAGCGAAAAGAGCGTAAACTATAACAACTACAGTTCTTATTTCTTATGCAAAGAAAAAATCTACCAGCTGCAATAACTACAAATTTTACATAAATAAACTGAATAATCACTTCTACAAAACATGGAACTGCATTTCAAAATGTTGACAAGACAATCACCTGCACTAAGTTTAGATAGTAACAAGGTCCTTACAATTGCTTTGAATGCATTTTACAAGAAAAAGTACATCCCTCACATGTGTCCACCTCCACAATAACCTACAACTGTGCACACATAACAATCCTAAAAGAAGGCAAAAAAGTAAATTCTTATTTTAACTTCAAATTTAGGCATTCAATAAACACTATAGCAGTCAAGTAGTGCATGAACAGAGACGATAAAGAATCACAGAGAAGATTAAAAAGTACTCCATATCAACATTTTCTTTTGAATTCATCACGAGTAATTATATTTAGCACTCTAAAAATCATCCTTGACAGAACATTGAAGAGAATGGTCTTAACAGTCTACAAAATCTTTGCAGGGTACTCGTGGATAAGCAGCTAATGATAAAGATTAAATTGCTTAGGTTTTAGACCAGATGAAATGAAAACTCTTTCTTTGAAGCATTAGTATTAGAGTAAAGAGAAGTTATGTGGTATGAGAGAGTAATTTCTTTTGAGAAGGTAACAGTGTTACACGTATGAGAGAGTAATTATTGTCAAATATTTACTCAAAAAACTATTGTCAAATGTGATATGTAGCATCACTAGCACTTTAAGTTACTCATTTATAGAATATAATACCGCAGCATACTACACGTAACCAACTTTATCATATTGGAGTCGACATGTTGAAATTGGACCACATTGCCAATTCAAATCCACCGACAATGAAGAAATTTTATAATCCACTTAGCCAAAATTTTCTTTTCTTTGTTTTCATCATTTAGCCTGAGTTTACAAAGAAAAAGCATAATAAATTAGAAGTGCTAAATAATAGAGTACTCTCAATAGCAACTCGAACAACAAGCCTATCTGCAACACTCCATACTTTTTTAAATTGTGGAGTTTTCCCTCCATCAGTTGACAAATTAAGCCCAATCATAAAGTCATCCACTTCCTTACAGAACTGCTCATGAAACTCCAAATAATGGGATATCAATTTAATTCTTTTAAAAAAGTGAAAGAATAACTAACCATATTCCAGGAAGCACCAAACTAAATCATTTTCGAAAGGAAAACTTGTTTACATGTTAGCTAAATATTTATAAAACACAAAAACTAAAGTAAAAAAAAATTCCCTCCATAATCAGTATGTTCAAGAGCAAAACGATTTTGTTCTCCCCAGTGTTGTTAGTGTTATTTCACTATAGTCGTATGATGTCTAAGGTTGTGAAGTATTGTACCGGTAAACATCTTATTCGCTCCTCATTGATTCACATACCTAGACGAAAAACTATTTTTTTTCTCATCAAAGTAACACAAACACAACTAGAAGCATATAAACTATATGGCATCATAAAGTTAGTAGCTAAAGTGAGTTAAACAAGTCTAACACCACTCAGCTCATAGATAGGAAATACTATAGGAAATACACTGCCAGAAAAGTATCATTGACCAAAAATACTATTACTTAACGGATGAGCCAAATCAATCTAAATTCAAATTTGAATAACGTTAATATATTAATTTTTTCATCAATTGACTTTTCCTAGAAGTTTCTTGATTTTGAGTCAGCCTGTGAAGTGTCTGCAAGAGAGCTGGCTTAAGTAAATATAGAAGTCAAATGTAACATCAAATAAAATAGACTAGCCATTGCACGAAAGTGACACCACCGCCACAATCTTCTGGTCTCCAAGCTTTACTTTGGACTGATTCATAGAGTCCAAAAAATATTGGTGCACCATATTGAACCCATATGCATAACACTCCTAATAATCTATGTTGCTCGGACTCTTCAAAAATATCAACGGGTGCCTGTCGGATTCTCCAAAAGTAGTGTATTTTTGGAGAATCCAATACGGGTGCGGCATCGAAAATGAAGAGTCCGTGCGGCTTAGCTAATAATGACATGTTAGATGAAGTAATTTTCCTTACAGATGTCAAATCTACCAATATCTAGGCTTATTTTGTATATAATTGAATAGCTAAAGTCTCCAAGCATTATAGTGATAAATGCACAAATCGATCAAATTTGCCAATATAATTATTATTTCAATTGCAATGGTAGAAATATCCAAATCATGATTGCTGATATTAGTCATCTCAAGAAAATGAAACTTCAAGGAATGAAATAGAAAATTTAAATAGGTGTCGCACACGTTACAGCCACCATCAACTTCGTGACTTAAAAGAGAACACATTTGAGTTACAATCTACATTATTGTCACAACACGGTTATGTAATTGCTTCTTTCACGGCATTTTCTTACCTCCGTCAGACACTAATTTAGCACATAAAACAAACAAACAACATGTGATTAATGTTTTTTTTTTTTTTTTACTTTTTCTTAACCCCCTCTCCACCACTTTGAAATCCACCTCGGCCAAGAAATCAAACAAAAGAGGCAAAAAAAATTGGGGATTTTGGGAACATAATTTCCAAATTTAGAGTTAAAGCAGAACCAAGATGAGAAAATAGTAGGTGATGAAAAGACACTCTGCTACTTATAAATTCAAAGAAAAACCAATCATCAGTCCACCGGCATCAATAGTTTACGCTGGCAATTACACATCAGTTTCTCTAAAATAAAACCATCATCGACACCTTCACTTCAATCTTCACTAGAAAAAACATGTGTTGAACAATGAGAAATCTGGTGCTCTGCAGATCTGAAACACCCATCCCTCAGTGTTATATATGCTGGTCGGGCCAATTGGGTCTTCAACATTTCTGAATTCACTATGGCGATAGTAGAATCTTTGATGGTTCCTTCCTAGGCATATTCTTGGAGTTCTATTTTAGTGAATGGGGGTGGAAGCGACCCGACTAACCCTAATAGGGGAGCAAAGAGTTATGGTTTTTTTTCTTAGCGGTTTATGCTAGTATTTTAGAAGTGATAAATTTTGGTGGGAAGAATAACACTTATTTCCCGCTTAATTATTAACATCAACAACCGGATATAGCAGGTTTTATTGACTGGATATTTTCCCCTCATTATTACATATCCAAAAGTTGAAATTAACCACTGGAAATATCTTCGGTCACTATAGATATACTGCTAACGATCGGATTATTGTCCCTTCGTTAAGAAGTGGTCGTTAAAAGCTAAGTTTCTTATAGTGACTATTTTGTACACACTGCCTATCAAGCTGATGGGTCGAAGTCCTTTAGTTCAATTGCCCCTTTCGTTTTAGGGATAAGGTCTATGGATGAGGCATTAAAGGATTTCACCATATGACAGTTGGTGTGAAAGTGGTTGAAGGTGTTCATGACATCCTGCTTGATACTGGACCAATATTTTTGGAAAAATGCCATAGTGAATCCATTTGGTCCAGGACTCTTATATGGAGCACAAGAGTTGATGGCATTTAGGACTTCATCTTCTTCAAAAGGGCATTCTAAGGTTTCTTTGTCCTCATTGTCAACAAAATTCTAACCTTCAAAATCAGCAGCACGCCACCATTCTTCATTCTCAGAGTATAGGTCTTGGTAGAAGTCCAAGATCACTTGCTTAATGTGTTCTTCATCCTCAATAATGTCATCAGCCACTTGCAGTCTTTCAATACAATTGTTTCTCCTATGAGAGTTGGCAATTCTCCAAAAGTACTTAGTATTTCTATCCCCTTCCTTCAACCACAAGCATCTAGACTTTTTGCCTCCGTGAGATTTCCTCAGCCTTGGCTAGTTGTTGAAGTTCCAATTTTAGTGACAAGGATTTGTTAGTCTCCTCTTGAGTCAACGATCTATTTTGACAACCTTTGATCCAACATTTGCAGATCCTCCAAAGCCTTGTTGGTCTTTGTGTTGACGCTACCAAATACTTCCTTGTTCCAAGCCGCCGGAAAACCATTTGTTTAGGTCTCTTGCAAGCATAAGATGTCTGGTTTTCATTTTTACATAAGGGCCCTGATAGTACTCCTTTTGCTCATATCGTTGAGTCCTCTCACATTCCAGCTAATAAGTTTTAACTTCATCCAGAGAATGCTTTTTGAATCCTGTCCCTAGCTAATCCTTCCCCCTTTTCATAAGTTACAGTGCATTCCATATTCCTGGCCTCTCTTACCCCTTTCTTTGCAGAGCTCCTTCCCCCATTCTTCTTTTTATTTTGTAGCATTAATTGAGCTTTCCTTCTCTGTTCCATTCTGAGAATCATATTGAACATCTCATGCTCGAATCCAGCCAAATTAACTCCAAAGGCTTTGCATGCCTTAGCCATAAACAACTTGGTTGAGTGAGAAGTCTCGATTACCATTGGTGGGTTGATCAATTTTAACCCATCATGCAGAACTAATGGGTGTGTCTCGCTACCCGAGAAGGAAGAAATTTTGAAATCCATGGGGTTGTGTTACACCTCACCCCTCGAGACTAGCATTATATCGTAGCATAAGCCGGGAAATGGGAGTATTGTTGGATCGCGGGAGAATTAAGTCGTAGCCGATGCTTGACAAAGGGTAAGATTTGTTTTAAGTAAATTTAATAGATAATGGTAGGTATGGAGCATCTCGGAAGGGTTGGAGGTCAAGCGAAGTGAAGTGAAGTAGCAAGGCTTTGGAAAGAGTTGGTTAAGTTCCGGGAAGGACAACCTTGGAACCAAGGGACATGACCTTTATCAAGAATAATTAATGATAAACATCATTTATGAAAAATTTCGGAAGGTTTCGGGAGCAAGCGGATTGAAAAAAAGAAAGTTAGTAAGACTTTGGAACAAGTTGATGGAATTTCATAAGCTAAATTTGGTCCAAATAAATGGGAGTGTAACTTTTAGCATACAAGGAGTTTTGAGGTGTTTCAAGAGACTAAAAAGAAGTTCATCGAGTCTAGAATCCAACATAACAAATCGTTTGTCAATATAACATCGGAGTAGGGAGTTATGAGCATTTTTAAACGGATTGCCAGAGGTCCGCAAACCTACGTGGAAATTCTAGAAATCACTTAAAGACCCACAAATTTCAGCCCATTAAGCCAAACCCGACCCACTCACCTATAAATAACCCAAAACCTCATCATCTTACCTCATTCACCCCCAAAAATCAGTCCATATCCATGAGAGGTTACTTAGTGAGAGATTAAGGCTAATTTAGGCCAATCCAAGGTAATTAGTGTTAAATCCAAGCCGGAGAGGTGCGTATGACTTCGCAGTTTTCGGGTCCGTCATTGGATCATGGACATAAGGGGCAGAACCCTCACATGCAAACTGATATTTGAAGCTTCCAAGGTTAATTAAGGTAAATCCCTCTCTATTATTGTTAATTAAAGTAATCCGTAGCGATACTCGCTAAATTATCATGTATTAAATTAAATTGATCGAGAAGTGGGTGCCTATTCGTAGTGGGTGTTATGGATAAATTTATATAAATATTGGCTTGAATGGATGCTGTTGGTACTGGTGGTTGTCGTTATTGTTGTTTTTGATGTTGTTGTGGTTGTTATGGCAAAGTCGGGATGTAGTAGAAATAGAGGAGGTGATGACGAAATTTCTTAAGGGGGAGAGAGTTATAACACCCCAAAGGTTTTTAAACTAATACTTGAATTTTCGATTGATCATATCTTTATAGTAAGGATATATTTAGTTCGCACTCCCTACGTAAATTTGACGGTATATGAAAATGGCTTACTTTAGATTGTGTTAATATTTACAAAGAAGTTTCGTGATATTGTTATTGTTATATCCCGTATTTTGTACATCGGGACAATCCGGTTTAACTATGATAAGTTAGGGACAAAACCATTCCGGGATACAAAGTCGGGACTTTTGACCTTTGATTTTGTTTTGAGATATAATTTGTTCATGAATTTGTTGGCATGGAACATTTAGGAAAATTTGGGACCAAAAATGGAATAATTGAAAGTTGAAAATCATGCATTATTTGGCCATGTTGGCCGTGTGGTGTGGGAGATGGCCCACACATTTTGTGGACAAATTTAATTGGTCCAACACATGTGTGGGCCATGGACACTTGTATGACTTATATTAGTATGTAAAAGATGACTTCTAAGTCATTCATCTTTATTCAACACTTAGAAAAAAAAACAAGAAGTTGAGGAACAACAACACCAACCTCTCGGCCAAGAACAAGGAAAAACCAAGTCCAAATTGAGCCATCCCAAAAATATTTCTTTGATGCAAATTCACTAATTGGAGGTCCCTAAGTAGCGTGGAAGTGTTGTTTGGGTCATCACACCATCCGTTTCATCAATCGCAAACCCTAGCCTAGTTGTGAAGTTGAAGAAGAAAGGTAAGATTTAATCATGTTTTATGTGTTATGAATGGTGTATGCATGTTGTAGTATGCTAAAATGGATGAAATTCATGAAATATGGTATGTTGGAGTTGAGCCGTGTATGGCTTGTATGGCCGTGTAGGTGTGTGTGTTGTGTTGAGATGATGAATTGATTCTATGTAGCATGTTTAGTTGTGTAGTGTGAAGAAAAGAATGAGAATCATCAACATATGTATATGTGTAGTGTTGGCCCAATATGGGTCATATTATATGACAATGAATGAATTAATTCTAGTTGGAATTTTGATTGTTGTCGTTGTAAATTCTATGTTGGAAATGAGAGTTTAATGACTCAAGATTGATGTTGTAATTGTATGGGCTGATTTGGAGAATTATTGTGCATTCGGTGTAATTTGTATATTTATGAGAATGACATTGTTAGAGGGTGAATTGTTGGTGCAAATCATGATTTGGAAATGAGGAATGTGTTATAGTTGTGTTCTCGGGTTTGGGGCAAAATTCGGGTAAGTTGGGATGTTGTTTGGGATGTTTGAAATGTTGTATGAATTGTTTAAAATGTCTTTGAATATTGTTGGTATGGGTTCGGGTTAGTATTTGAATGTATAAGCGTTGATGTTGGCTTGAATGTAAGCCGTTGAATTGAATGTAATGAATGTTGTTGGATTATGTAGAAAGGGTATTTAATGCTAGAATTCGTTTTGAATTGATTATTGATGTTGCTAGGTTGGTTGTTGGTGTTGTTGTTGTTGATTTGGCCGAGTTAAATTCTCGGGGTTGGTCTATTTACAGGGGAAGTGCTGCCCAAATTTCTGTAGAATTAAGTGCTAATTTGGAATTAAATGCCTAAATGCCTATGGCTAATGTTTGGCATATTATGACGTATTTGTAGACCTTGGGGAGCCCGAGGCGTAGGTTGGCATTAGCTTGAGTTTGAACTAGCCTTGAGAGCGGACGAGGTATGTAAAGCTCAATCCTTTCTTCTTTTGGCATGCCTTAGTTACAAATAGGCTATGACACGAGCCTCGAGGAAATTCTATTCTCGCAATCCGAGCATGTGTATGACACTTATTTATTTCTTGGAATTCGTATGCTTGATATGATGAAATATTGGCCCTTATGTCTTTGGAATATTTGAGTTTCAAATAATGCATAAAAAGTTTTGCTTTTAAAGAGTTCTGTAACTACGAACGCCCGTATCTTTCACAGAAAGGCTCGCATTGCCTCGATATGTTCGTAGCAGATTGTATGGCGTATGATGAGTATGTTTTTCATAGACGGGCCCGGCTCGGGTCGACACCCGTCCGTGGGTCCCCCGACTCTTCTTTTTGTAATCCTGACGACTTTTGAAATAATTTGGTTTGGCTATTATTCTGATTTCCAAGTATGGTCATGTTACTTATCTTTTGAGTCTATGATAATGATTTTATACATATGGTTACTCACGACTCTGCTCGTGCATTACGTTGTATCTTTCGCCGAGTCCGGGCCGGTTCCGTTGTCGTGCGCACTATGATATACTCCGGTGTTATCTTGTGTTATGGTTCGCCGAGCCCCTCGCTAGAGGGCGGGTTCCGCTTATATTTGGTGTTATGCGTGTGTATGGCGTTATCTTTGTGTTATGATGTGTGACGGGGATACGGAGATTTGAAACTTTACGGTGTTATCTTGTGTTATGGCGCCGATGACGGGCGGGGGACCATATTTTCTGAGCCCTATGCATGATTTGTATTTTGAAGGGATAAGTAACTACATTTTACGACACATTTTTGGGCCCTATTACCCCCCTAAACTTATTTAAAACGAAATAATTACCCCCTAAACGCTGATGTGGCAAAGAGAGTGTGTTTCACTCTCTTTGAGAGAGTGAGAAACATAAAAAAGGGGAAAACTTATTTTTTTTTTTTCTTCTGCATTTTCTTAAAAATTTGAAAATAACTAGTCTTCCACATTTAGTTTTAAAAAACGGGTTTTCCACATGTTAAGAAAATAATTAATTTTTTCAAAATTTTATAAAAATTCAGCTTTTTTCACATTTTGGCAAGAAAAACATTTTCCGGATTTTATTTGAAAAATAAAAGTGTCCTAAGAAAATGAAATCAAGATTTTTTAAGACATTTTAAAAAAATAATCAAGTTTTCCATATTTTTAACAAATCCATTTTTCCATATTTAAAAAAAAAATCATTTTTCAGTTTTTTTTTTCTTTTTCAAAAACGGGTTTTTAAAAAAAACAAATTTTCAATTTTTTTTTTTTTTTTAAAAAGGGTTTTAAAAATCCTTTTTTAAAAGAAAATTCAGTTTTTTAATCCATGTTTTTAGTTTTTTTTTTTTTTTTAAATGGGTTTAAAAAAAATCAAATTTTCAAATTAAAAAAAAAAAAGACGGGTTTTAAAACTAATTTTTTTTTAATGAAAATTCGATTTTTTATTTTTATTTTAAAAAAAAATTGACACGTAAGCTGAAAAAAATTAAAAAAAAAAAGAAGAAAACAAATAAATGCACATGTGGCAAGGAGAGTGTATGTCACTCTCCCATATGAGAGTGGGCATCAGCGTTTAGGGGGGTAATTATTCCGTTTTAAATAAGTTTAGGGGGGTAATAGGACCCTGAGAAAGGTAAGGTGTGTCGTAGCAAATTCGGGTATAGTTCAGGGGGGTAACGGTGCCTTATCCCTATTTTGAAAGTAAACATTTCGATATTTTTTGACATGCACTTACTTTCTGTACCTCTGTTTCGATTATGACTCAGATTTATTTACTATATCTTTACGCTTTGTATACCCCCTTTCTTCGGGGTCGCGTTTCATGCCCCGAGGTACGTTTGATTCGGTGATCCGCCGTCTAGGGACACCCTTTCGTCGTTTGAGTGCTCCCCTTATTCCGAGCCCACATTTTGGTATATATTATATATGTATATGTTTGTTCGGGGCACGGCGGGGCCTGTCCCGTCATATGATTCGTTTTGTCTGTTAGAGGTCTCGTAGACGTGTATGTGGGTTAGGCCTATTACGTGTGTGTGTTTGTATGATATGTGTTCGGGCGATCCTATTCGGCAAGTAGCGACCTTGTCGGCTTGCATTTGTATATGTTTTGGGGCCGATGCGCCATTTGATAGCCTTGCCGTCTTCGATATATATATGTTTGTGTTTGAGATGTGTGTTTGAGATAATTTGAGACGACGTACGATATTTGTACACGCATAAGCTACCTGTTTGTGATTCGGATCTGTGAATGTGTTTGGGTGCCCAGCTCGGGCCCTAGTCACGGCCTACGGGGCTGGGTCGTGACAGAAGTGGTATCAGAGCAGTGTCTAGTAGAGTCTTGTTTATCGGTGTGTTGTGCACCACATATATAAATAGGAGGCTACAGGACATTTAGGGTGTTATCTTTCGTTTTGATCTTAGATCGTGCGATAGAGCTGTGTTATCAGGATGACCCTTCTCTAACGAAATGTTATGTTTTCAGCGATGCCTCGAGGAGAAGGCCACGGTGCCCGAAGGGCAAGTCTACGGCAGTTGGTGAGACCGGCCCGGGCCGGAGAGTTACTAGGGCCGTCTTTGAGCTTGTACCCGATATTGTGCCCCAGACGGCCCGGTTCGGCTACCCCCGCGATATCGAGAGGGGTTTGGAGCAGCGACAGCTGCAGGTCTGGGGGCGGCTCCACCACCAGCTCCCGAGGTTCGAGTGCCCGAGCCTCCAGCTCCCTAGCCAGGGGCGGATGATGGGGCTATGCGAGAGGCGGTCCAGTTATTGACCCGATTGGTAGCAGGGCAGGCCCACAGGCACGGAGTAGGGGGTGATCAGGCAGACCGACATGACAGTTCGAGGGCCCGTGAGTTTCTGACATGTAATCCACCAGAGTTTTTCGGGTCGAAGCCCGCAGAGGACCCTCAGGAGTTTATCGGACGGATGTTGCGTACATTACGGTTGATTAAGGCGACCGAGATCGAGTACGTTGAGATGGCATCATATCGGTTGCGGGATGTAGCCGCAAATTGGTATGAGTCTGGGTATTGTCCGAGGCGAGGGTGCCCCTCCGGTTGTGTGGGCGAGTTTGCGAAGCCTTTCGGCCCATTTTTACGCCTCCGAGCTACGGCGAGCCGAGTAGACGATTCCGCTGTTGAGACGAGAGGGCGAGGCCGTCGGGGTACGGTTTGGAGTTCGATTCGGCGGCCGGATATGAGTCCGCTTATGTGGCGATATGACTAACCGGATGCCCGGTATGTGATGGGACTAGATCGCTATTTGGTCGATAGTTGTTTGGTGATGGCGGCACGTCCGGTATGGATATTGCCGTGTCCGAGCACACGCTCGGTATGGAGGGACCCGAGAGGGCGTCGGCCGATAGGGATTATGATAGGGGCCGGCCCAAGAGGGCTAGATCTGGCCCAGGTATACTCGGGGATTTTCGATGCGAGCGGCCTCGGCGGCGAGCGGAGCGGACATGTCCTCCCCGGCCCGGCACGGGGCACACGCCCCCCGGTTCGCGGCGGGAGATCGAGAGGGTGTAGGATATTCGGGGGCGAGGCCGAGCTCCGGGTTTCGGGCTCACGGTTGGACGAGAGGTTCCAGTAGTCAGATGAGACCACCCAGACCTCCGTGTTCCCCCGTGGGAGACAGCACCCCGGGGAGTGTTTTCGTGCCACCGGTGCGTGTTTTACTTGTGGTCGTCGGGGCCATCGAGAGGGTGCCGGTTAGGGGTGGTGCGGTAGCGCGACTCGGCTACTGCGGGTCGGCGGTGGTTCATCGTCATCCTTGGTAGCTATGCGCCCTACGGGCGAGGTATGCCGGCACCGGCACGGCGGGGGTCGTGGCGGAGTTCCGGTTCCGGCGGTCCTTCGAACCGCATATATGCATTGGCCGGCCCGACGAGGACCGGAGGCGTCGCCTAATGTTGTTATAGGTATATTCTTGGTCTTCTCTCGAGATGTATATGCCGATTGATCCGGCTCTACTTTATCATATATTTCTCCCCTTGTTGCTAATAAAATTGGGATAGAATACGAACCGATAGAGCCTTTTGAGGTAGCTACACCGGTAGGGGATTACTCGTTATAGCCAGCGGTGTTTATAGGCTTGTTCGGTAATTATTTGTGGCCGCCGCACCGAGCGGATTTGGTAGAGTTAGATATGACTGAGTTCGATGTGATTATGGGTATGGATTGGCTAGCTTCTTGTTATGCTAATGTTGACTGTCAAAAGAAGATAGTCCGTTTCCAATTTCCAGGGGAACCAGTTATAAAATGGGCGAGTAATACGACATCGCCGAGGGGTAAGTTTATTTCATACCTCAAGACAAGAAAAATGATCAGAAAGGGCTATATTTATCATCTGGTTCGTGTACATGATTTAGAAGCAGAGGCACCGACTCTTCAGTCAGTCCCAGTGGTTAATGAATTTCTAGATGTATTCCCAGATGAGCTTCCAGGCCTTCCTCACGAGCGGGAGATAGAGTTCGCCATTGATCTGTTGCCAGATACTCAGCCTATATCTATTCCTCCGTACAGAATGACACCTGCAGAATTGAAGGAATTGAAAGAGCGGTGAGAGATTTATTAGAGAAGGGCTTTATTAGGCCCAATACATCACCACAGGGAGCGCGGTATTGTTTGTGAGAAAGAAGGATGGATCGGCGCGGATGTGCATTGATTACGAATTTGAATAAGGTAACCATCAAGAATAAATACCCCCTCCCCGGGATTGATGATTTGTTTGATCGGTTGCGGGGTGCCAGGTGTTTCTCGAAGATAGACACTGCGGTCGTGCTATCATCGGTACGGGTACGAGAGGTGATATTCCTAAGACGGTATTCGGGACCGATATGGGCATTATGAATTCGAGTGATGTCTTTGGGGCGACTAATGCTCCAGCCGTATTCATGGACACGATGAATCGGGTATTGACCGTTCTTGACATGTTCGTGATAGTATTTATTGATGACATTCGGTTTATTCACGATCGAAGCGAGAACATGCGGATCATTTGAGGACGGTACTTGGCGTACTCGGCACCGAAATTGTATGCTAAATTTTCTAAATGTGAATTTGGGTGACTTCGGTGGCATTTACTGGGGCATATTATTGGAGTGATGGCATCCGGTGGATACCCAGAAGATTGAGGCCGTAAAGAATTGGCTAGACCTACGACACCTGCGAGGTGCGTAGCTTTACGGGATTGGCCGTTATTACGGAGATTCGAGAGAAGTTTGCTTCGATTTCGGCGCCTTTAACAAGGGTCGACTCGAAGGGATCTAAGTTCCGGTGGGCGATGCTTGTGAATGCGACTTCCGATTCTTCTGAAAGAGAAGTTGACTACGGCTCCAGTTCTGACACTTCCCGAGGGCCCAGATGGGTATGTTATTTATTGTGATGCCTCTGGTGTTGGTTTGGGGTGTGTATTGATGCAGCACGGCAAAGTCATAGCTTATGCTTCTCGGCAGCTCAGAAAGCACGAGAGAAATTATCCTACTCACGATTTGGAGCTAGCCGCGGTAATTCATGCTTTGAAAATGTGGAGACATTATTTATATGGTGTTCACGTTGATATTTATACATATCACAAGAGCCTCCAGTACATCTTTAAGCAGAAAGAGCTGAACTTGCGGCAGAGGAGATGGTTAGAGTTGCTGAAAGATTATGATGTTGATATTCTATACCATCCTGGGAAAGCGAATGTTGTGGCAGATGCACTCAGCCGTAAGTCTATGGGCAGTCTAGCGGACGTGCCATTCGAGAGGAAAGAAATGGTTCGCGAGATCCATCAGTTGGCTAGTCTTGGAGTTCGCTTGGCTGATTCGGAGATATTGGGGTTTCTGTTCGAGGTATTGCTGAATCCTCTATTACGGAAGAGATTAAGCGGCGTCAGTATGAGGATCCTATTCTGGCACAGTACAGAGACACAACCCTTGAGAAGGAAAAGAACCCGTTCGAGATTACACCTGATGGAGTGCTATTACACAGAGGCAGATTATGTGTACCTGATGTTGTAGGGCTGCGGCGACAGGTTATGGGCGAGGCACATTATGCCCGTTATTCTGTTCACCCAGGATCGACGAAGATGTATCATGATCTCAGATGCTTATATTGGTGGGATGGTATGAAAAGAGATATAGCAGAGTTCGTCGCTCAGTGCCCAAATTGCCAGCAGGTTAAGATCGAGCATCAGAAGCCCGGTGGATTATTACAGGAGATGGAGATACCGTCGTGGAAGTGAGAAATCATTAATATGGACTTTATTACAGGCTTACCTCGCACTCCACGGAGGTATGATTCCATATGGGTTATTGTTGATAGGCTGACAAAATCAGCCCATTTCCTCCCAGTTCGGACTACGTATTCAGCTGAGGATTATGCTAGGTTATATATTAAGGAGATTGTGAGGCTTCACGGAGTTCCCATATCTATTATCTCTGACAGAGGTGCCCAGTTTCTGACTAATTTACGGGAGATCATTTCGGGAAGGATTGGGGACACGGGTGAGTCTCGGTACAGCATTTCATCCTCGGTCGACGGGCGGCCGAGCACGCACTATTAGACACTTGGAAGATATGTTGCGGGCTGTGTTATTGATTTCGGGTGTGTTGGGATGATCATTTGCCGCTTGTTGAATTTGCTTATAATAACATCTACCACTCCGGTATTCGGATGGCACCATATGAGGCTTTGTATGGTAGAAATGCGAAGGTCACCGATTGGTGGTTTGATATTGGCGAGACTAAGTTGATTGGCCCGAGATATGACCCGACGGGCAGTTGATAAGGTAAAACTTATTCGGGAGCGGTTGTTAGCGGCCCAGAGTCGACAGAAGTCGTATGCAGATAATCGCAGTCGACATTTAGAGTTTCAGGTTGGTGATTGGGTATTCCTGAAAGTGTCACCTATGAAAGGTGTTATGAGATTCGGCAAGAAAGGAAAGCTCAGTCCGAGATATATTGGGCCTTATAGATTATTCGTAAAATAGGCAAGGTTGCCTATGAATTAGATCTGCCCGGACTGATTTGGGAGCAGTGCATCCGGTATTCCATGTTTCTATGCTTCGTAAATGCATTGGTGACCCTTCCAGAATATTTCCTGTAGATGATATCCAGGTCACAGAGGAGCTATCTTATGAAGAGCAGCCTATAGCTATATTGGATCGTCAGGTGAGAAAGATGCGGAATAAAGATGTGGCTTCTGTTAAAGTATTATGGCGAAACAATAACCGGGAAGAGATGACCTGGGAGGCTGAGGAGGAGATGAAGAAGAAGTATCCTTATTTATTTTCGGTACCTACAGGTAATCTAAATCCCTTACTTGGCTATGTTGCTTGATAAATGAATTGTTGTGTTAGTTGTAAAAGAAACTCCCCCGAGTGCTTATAAGATCCCGTAAGGTTAATTTAACATTCGAGGACGAATGTTCTAAAGGGGGGGAGGATGTTATGTCCCGTATTTTGTACATCGGGACAATCCGGTTTAACTATGATAAGTTAGGGACAAAACCATTCCGGGATACAAAGTCGGGACTTTTGACCTTTGATTTTGTTTTGAGATATAATTTGTTCATGAATTTGTTGGCATGGAACATTTAGGAAAATTTGGGACCAAAAATGGAATAATTGAAAGTTGGAAATCATGCATTATTTGGCCATGTTGGCCGTGTGGTGTGGGAGATGGCCCACACATTTTGTGGACAAATTTAATTGGTCCAACACATGTGTGGGCCATGGACATTTGTATGACTTATATTAGTATGTAAAAGATGACTTCTAAGTCATTCATCTTTATTCAACACTTAGAAAAAAAATAAGAAGTTGAAGAACAACAACACCAACCTCTCGGCCAAGAACAAGGAAAAACCAAGTCCAAATTGAGCCATCCCAAAAATATTTCTTTGATGCAAATCCACTAATTGGAGGTCCCTAAGTAGCGTGGAAGTGTTTTTTGGGTCATCACACCATCCGTTTCATCAATCGCAAACCCTAGCCTAGTTGTGAAGTTAAAGAAGAAAGGTAAGATTTAATCATGTTTTATGTGTTATGAATGGTGTATGCATGTTGTAGTATGCTAAAATGGATGAAATTCATGAAATATGGTATGTTGGAGTTGAGCCGTGTATGGCTTGTATGGCCGTGTAGGTGTGTGTGTTGTGTTGAGATGATGAATTGATTCTATGTAGCATGTTTAGTTGTGTAGTGTGAAGAAAAGAATGAGAATGATCAACATATATATATGTGTAGTGTTGGCCCAATATGGGTCATATTATATGACAATGAATGAATTAATTCTAGTTGGAATTTTGAATGTTGTCGTTGTAAATTCTATGTTGGAAATGAGAGTTTAATGACTCAAGATTGATGTTGTAATTGTATGGGCTGATTTGGAGAATTATTGTGCATTCGATGTAATTTGTATATTTATGAGAATGACATTGTTAGAGGGTGAATTTTTGGTGCAAATCATGATTTGAAAATGAGGAATGTGTTATAGTTGTGTTCTCGGGTTTGGGGCAAAATTCGGGTAAGTTGGGATGTTGTTTGGGATGTTTGAAATGTTGTATGAATTGTTTAAAATGTCTTTGAATATTGTTGGTATGAGTTCGGGTTAGTATTTGAATGTATAAGCGTTGATGTTGGCTTGAATGTAAGCCGTTGAATTGAATGTAATGAATGTTGTTGGATTATGTAGAAAGGGTATTTAATGCTATATTCGTTTTGAATTGATTATTGATGTTGCTAGGTTGGTTGTTGGTGTTGTTGTTGTTGATTTGGCCGAGTTAAATTCTCGGGGTTGGTCTATTTACACGGGAAGTGCTGCCCAAATTTCTGTAGAATTAAGTGCTAATTTGGAATTAAATGCCTAAATGCCTATGGCTAATGTTTGGCATATTATGACGTATTTGTAAACCTTGGGGAGCCCGAGGCGTAGTGTTATATCCCGTATTTTATGCATTGGAACAATCCGGATTAATTATGACAAGTTAAGGACAAAGCGATTCCGGGATGCAAAGTCAGGATTTTTGGACCTTCGATTTTATTTTGAGTCATGAGTTGTGCATGAATTTGTTGCATGGGACAATTAGGAAAATTTGGGACCAAAAATGGAATTAATGGAACTTGAAAATCATGCAAGAATAGGCCATGTTGGCCGTGTATGGTGGGAGATGGCCCACACAATTTGTGGACAATTTTAATTGGTCCAACATATGTGTGGGCCATGGACACTTGTATGGATCACCTAAGTGCTTAAAAGATGACTTCTAAGTCATCTATGCTCATTCTATACTTAGAGAAAAACACGAAGTTGAAGAACAAAGCTAGCAACCATTCGGCCATGACAAGGAGAAAACCAAGTCCAAATTGAGCCATCCCAAAATTATTTCTTTGATGCAAACCCACTATTTTGAGGTCCCTAAGTAGCGTGGAAGTGTTGTTCGGGTCATCCAACCATTCGTTGTATCAATTGCAAACCCTAGCTTATTTGTGAGGTGGAAGAAGAAAGGTAAGAATCAATCATGTTTTATGTGTTATAAAGGTTGTATGCATGTTGTAGTATGCTAAAATGGATGAAAATCATGAAATATGGCATGTTGGAATGAAGGTTGTGTGTGTAGTATATGGCCGTGTAAGGTGTGTGTGTTGTGTTGTGTTGAAGCCATGAATTAATGCCTAGTTAGCATGTTGTGATTGTTGTAGAGTGGAGAAATGAATGAGAATCATAAGTATATGCATGTTGGTATGTTGGCCGAAAATGGGTCATATTATATGACAATGAACGCATTAATATTGCTTATCGTTTAGTTGTTGTCGTTATGAATTCTATGTCGACGATAATGGTTTAATGACTCAAATTGATATCGTAAGTGTTGTGGGCTGAATTGAAGGCTATTGTACATTCGATGTAATTTGTATAACTATGAGAATGGCATTGTTGGAATGTGAATTGTTGATACAAATCATGATTCGGAAATGAGGAATGGGATATAGTGAGGTTCTCGGGTTTGGGGAAAGTTTTCGGGCAAATTGGAGCTTTGTTGGATTGTTGGAAATATTGTTTGAATTGTTTAAAATGTTGTCGAATGTTGTTGGTATGGGTTTGGATTAGTATATGAATGTATAAGCGTTGATGTTGGCTTGAATGTGGCCGTTGAATCGAATATATCAAATGTTGTCGAATGATGTAAAAGAGAGTTATTAATGTTATATTGCCTTTCGGATTCATTATTGATGTTGCTAGGTTGGTTGTTGTTGTTGTTGTTGTTGATTTGGCCGAGTTAAATTCTCGGGGTGGCCTATTTACAGGGGAAATGCTGCCCAAATTTCTGTAGAATTAAGGGCTAATTTGGAATTAAATGCCTAAATGGCTATAGCTAATATTTGATATCCGTTGACGCATTTGTAGACCTTGGGGAGCCCGAGGCGTAGGTTGACGTTAGCTTGAGTTTGGAGTAGATTGGAGAGCGTTTGAGGTATGTAAAGCCCGATCCTTTCTTCTTTTGGCATGCCTTAGTTACAAATAGGCTATGACACGAGCCTCGAGAAAATTCTATTCTCGCAATCCGAGCATGTTTATGACTTTTATTCGTTCTTGAAATTCGTATGTTGATATGATGAAATATTGGCCTTTATGCCTTTGAAATAATTGATTTTCAACTTTGCATAAAAAAGTTTGGTTTTTAAAAGTTCGATTAACTACGAACGCCGTATCTTTCACGAGAAAGGCTCGGATTGCCTCGATATGCTCGTAGGTGATTGTATGGCATATGATAAGTATGTTTTTCATAGGCGGGCCGACTCGGGTCGACACTTATTCGTGGGTCCGCGACTCTTTCTTTTATAATCCGACGACTTTTGAAAGAATTCGATTTGGTTTTTATTCCGATTTCAAATATGATCTATTTTACTTATCTTTCGAGTTTGTAATAATGGTTCGATATACCGGTGATGACTATGGCTTCGCTAGCGGGCCGGATTTAGGTTGACGCTCGTCGTGGATCCCAATCTTCTCCGGCGTTATGATTCGATGGCTCTTTGAAAAGAACTTAATATGACTACCTTTCGCTATGATTATATAATTGTGCTGTTGAGCGAAATAATGATTCGTATACCTATGATTATACGTGACTATGGATTTAAGATTGATGAAATGTTCCGAGTGATATTCGGAGGAAATGATTTGGCTATTGTCTTGGTTTGGATATAATAGTTCGCTTTGGTTATTATATGGGTTTGTTATAATGATTTGTATGCCGTTATGTGAAATTGCGCCGGGTATTTGGCCGCGGTATGTTATGTTATGTGATATAGCAGTGCCGGTATTTGGCCGCGGTATGTTATGTTCCGTGATATTGCCGTGGGTATTTGGTACGGTATGCTCGTGATATTGCGCTGGGTATTTGGCCGCGGTATGTTATGTGATGTGATAGTGCCGCTGGATTTTGACCGCGGTATGTGGTGTGATACTGAGTCCTATACACAATTTGTTTTCTTGAGAAAGATATTATAATAAGTAAACATTTTGGTATTTTTGGATATGTACTTACTTTTACGTACTTCGCTTCGATTATGACTCGATTTGATTATTGTATATTTTTGCTTTGCATACTCGGACATATTGGGTATGACCCCCTTCTTCGGGGTTGCGTTTCATGATATATGGACGTACGATTCGACGATCCGCCGGTCTAGGACACCCATTGCATTTGTTGGAGTGCTCCCTTTATTTCGATGCCCACATCTTGGTATATATACTCGTCCGTTGTATATGTATGAGTTTGTTCGTGGGTACGGCGAGGTGTCTCGTCATATGATTTGTTGGTCCGTCTAGAGGTACGTAGATGTATATGGGTTAGGCCTATCCTGAAGGTGTGTGTTGGTATGTTATATGGCGGCGATCCTATTCGCCGTGATATATGCCAACACGATCGATATATATATATATATATATATATATATATATATATATATGTTTGTGTTTGAGATGTGTTTGAGACAGCGCACTGATATTTGTATACGCGTAAGCTATCTGTTTGTAATTAATTTGATGAATATGTCGGGTGCCTATAGCTAACGGGCATAGTCACGGCCTACGGGGTTGGGTCGTGACACGTAGGTTGGCATTAGCTTGAGTTTGAACTAGCCTTGAGAGCGGACGAGGTATGTAAAGCTCAATCCTTTCTTCTTTTGGCATGCCTTAGTTACAAATAGGCTATGACACGAGCCTCGAGAAAATTCTATTCTCGCAATCCGAGCATGTGTATGACACTTATTTATTTCTTGGAATTCGTATGCTTGATATGATGAAATATTGGCCCTTATGTCTTTGGAATATTTGAGTTTCAAATAATGCATAAAAAGTTTTGCTTTTAAAGAGTTCCGTAACTACGAACGCCCGTATCTTTCACAGAAAGGCTCAGATTGCCTCGATATGTTCGTAGGAGATTGTATGGCATATGATGAGTATGTTTTTCATAGGCGGTCCCGGCTCGGGTCGACACCCGTCCGTGGGTCCCGCGACTCTTCTTTTTGTAATCCTGACGATTTTTGAAATAATTTAGTTTGGCTATTATTCCGATTTCCAAGTATGGTCATGTTACTTATCTTTTGAGTCTATGATAATGATTTTATACATATGGTTACTCGACTACTGCTCGTGCATTCGTTGTATCTTTCGCCGAGTCCATTTGGTTACGTTGTCGTGCGCACTATGATATACTCCGGTGTTATCTTGTGTTATGGTTCGCCGAGCCCCTCGCTAGAGGCCGGGTTCCGCTTATATTTGGTGTTATCTTGTGTATGGCGTTATCTTGTGTTATGATGTGTGACGGGGATACGGAGATTTGAAACTTTACGGTGTTATCTTTGTGTTATGGCGCCGATGACGGGCGGGCGACCATATTTTCTGAGCCCTATGCATGATTTGTATTTTGAAAGTAAACATTTCGGTATTTTGGACATGCACTTACTTTCTGTTCCTTTGTTTCGATTATGACTCAGATTTGTATACTATATCTTCTGCTTTGCATACTCAGTACATATTTCGTGCGCCCCTTTCTTCGGGGGGTCGCATTTCATGCCCCAGTACGGACGTACGATTCGGTGATCCGATCTAGGACACCCTTTTCAACTGTTTGGAGTGCTCTCCTTATTCCGGAGCCCACATTTTGGTATATATTCGTTCGCTGCATATGTATATGTTTGTTCAGGGGTACGGCGGGGCCCTGTCCCATCATATGATTCTGTTTGTCTGTTTAGAGGTCTGTAGACGTGTATGTGGGTTAGGCCTATTGCATGTGTGTGTTTGTATGATATGTGTTACGGGCGATGCCATTCGCCGTGGCAGCCTTGTCGGCTTGCATTTGTATATGTTTTGGGGCCGATGCGCCATTTGATAGCCTTGCCAGCTTCTGATATATATATGTTTGTGTTTGAGATGTGTTTGAGATAATTTGAGACAGCGTCTGATATTTGTACACGCATAAGCTATCTGTTTGTGATTCGGATCTGTGAATGTGTTTGGGTGCCCAGCTCGGGCCCTAGTCACGGCCTACGGGGCTGGGTCGTGACAGTTATGCTTACCACTTACCATCCTCTTAATAAATTTTTTCTGAAATACAATAGATATAGATAAGTTTGGGCAGCCTCTTTTTTTTAATCCTTATCTAAGTAAGATAAATACCTTTTTGGGGCTCTTATCCTCTCCACCACCTCCAATTTCATTTTCTCCAAGAAAATAAAACCCCAAAACCCCTCTTCATTCATCAAATTCTCCCACAAAATCAATCATCAAGACTCGTCTTGCATTTAATTTTGATGGCTCTATAGCATTTAATTTTGATGGCTCTATAGTTGCTAGTTTGCAAGTCAAGCTTGTTCTACTTGAACAGGTGAAAGAAGCACAGAAGTTAGATGAGAAACTTGTGAAATTGATCAAAGAAGTTTAAACTGGAGAAAAGCTTGATTTTAAATTAAGGGAGGATGGTGTTCTATTTTATCGAAATAGGTTATGCGTTCCTAAAAATACAACTTGAGGAAAGAAATTATGAATGAAGCACATACTTCAGCAAGTGCAACGCATCCGGGAGGTACTAAAATGTACCAAACCATCAAAGAACACTATTGGTGGAATGGTATGAAGAAAGAAATTGCAGAGTTCATTTTTAAATGCTTAGTTTGTCAACAAATAAAGGCCGAGCATCAAGTCCCAGCTGGTTTAATACAACCCTTGTTGATACCAGAGTGGAAATGGGAAAGAATAACTATGGACTTTGTTTCTGGACTTCCACGCACTCAAAGAAATCATGATACAATTTGGGTTATAGTTGATAGACTAACCAAGAATGCTCATTTCTTGGCCATCAGAGTAGACTACCCACTTGAACGTCTAGTAGAAATGTACGTTAATGAGATTGTAAGGCTGCATGGAGCTCATGTTTCTATTGTATCTGACCGAGACTCGAGGTTTACATCCAGATTTTGTATAAGCTTGCAAGAAGCTTTTGGCACTAGGTTGAACTTTAGTACTTCTTTTCATCCTTAGATAGACGGTCAGTCTGAGAGGGTAATTCAAATCTTGGAAGATATGCTTCGAGCTTGCATTATTGAATTTAAGGGTAGTTGGGACAAACACCTAGCCTTGATAGAATTTGCTTACAATAATAGCTACAAATCAAGTATTGGCATGCCTCCTTATGAAGCACTATATGGGAGAAAATGTAGAACTCCTCTTTGTTGGAGTGAAGTCGGTGAAAGAAAATTAGTTGGTCCGAGATTGTGCAACAACCGAATATAAAGTAAAAAATCATCAAGGATCATCTAAAAATTTCTTCGAATATACAAAAGTCTTATGCTGATCTTAAGAGGCATGAAATTGAGCATCAAGTGAGAGATAAGGTATTTTTAAAGGTTTCCCCATGGAAGAAGATTATGAGGTTTGGCCAAAAAGGAAAACTTAGTCCTCGATTTATTAGACCATATGAAGTACTTGAGAGAGTTGGCCCAGTTACATATAAACTAGCTCTTCCACCAAAGTTAGATAAGATCCACAATGTCTTCCATGTTTCTATGCTTAGAAGATATCACTCAGATCCATCTCATGTTCTTCCTGTTGAATCCATTGAGGCCAGTCCTGACTTGACATATGAAGAAGAACCTATTCAAATCTTGGCGCATGAGATAAAAGAGCTTAGAAACAAGAAAATTCCATTAGTAAAAGTCCATGGGAGAAATCATTCTGGCAAAGAGGCTACCTGGGAACGAGAAGAGGATATGCGAATTCAATATCCCCATTTGTTTCGAGACTAGCATAAGGTAAATTTCGGGACGAAATTTCTTAAGGGGGAGAGAGTTGTTAAGGGGGAGAGAGTTGTTACACCCCAATTTTTTTTTAAACTAATACTTGAATTTTCGACTGATCATATCTTTATAGTAAGGCTATATTTACTTCGCACTCCCTACTTGAATTTGACGATATATGAAAATGGCTTACTTTAGATTGTGTTAATATTTACAAGGAAGTTTCGTGATGTTGTTATGCTTGCCACTTACCATCCTCTTGATAAATTTATTATGAAATACAATAGATATAGATAAGTTTGGGCAGCCTTTTTTTTTCATCCTTATCTAAGTAAGATATATACCTTTTTTGGGGCTCTTATCCTCTCCACCACCTCCAATTTCGTTTTCTCCAAGAAAATAAAACCCCAAAAACCCTCTCCACTCATCAAATTCTCCTATAAAATCAATCATCAAGACTTGTTTTTGTTGAGCCACAAACAACTCCATACGATTGAGGTAAGTTCCGAACCCGTTTTTGAACTGGACAGTTGTTAGTGTTTTCAGCATGTCTCTTTGTATAAAATTTAGTTTTAAGTGATCCAAGATGTTATAGAAAGCTATTTCATATCCCTACAACTTTCGTTCAGGCTCCAAAATCTAGTTTTTCTTTTATTTACGTGAAAAGGGGTGATGAAGTACAGGGCAGGTGCTGCCCAGATTTTTGTTTTGCAAACCCTACATGTACTACTGTTAGTATTTTGAGCATATCTTTTTGTAAAAAACTGCTATAGGAGTGATTTGAATTTCTTTGAAACCCCAAGACATATATCTACAACTTTTATTAAGGCGACAAAGTCTATTTTTGCCGTTTTTACCCCTTTGAAATTTGAAACTGAGCCACAATAGAAGACAGTAGTACTGTCTAGAATTTCTATTTTGATAGTTTAGGGTGATTCTCACTGATATCATGTTTAGTTTCGACGTGCTGAAGCCATTGAACTTAAATAGATATTTGATGGTGTATTTAAGGTATATATGCTCTTGTACAAGTTAAGAGGAATGGTTTGACGAAGTAGACATTGGTTGGTCTATGGTGTCGACGATTTGAACTCCGAGAGTTGTGGTAGAAATTGTTGTGTGGTAAAACCAAGGTTTGTGTATAAACCTGAATTTGAAATATCTTTACTTGCTGCAATTTTGAAGTATCTTGATGAGTTATTTCCTTCCTCTTCATCTTATATAATTTTATGGTTATTATATCAAGTATTGCAGAGTATTCGCTAAATCGCCCACTTGTACGAATTGCTTGATCATTTTGCATTCTTGTTGGGACTTTGTCCTTCTTGTTGCGGTGACTTTGTCACCGATATCGGCATGCCTCTTGATTCAGATCTTGCCCATCTTAGCTTTTGATTTACATTTCGTCTTGATTATGGACTTTTGTCCATTTTCGAGTGTGAGTGGAAAGTCACTTTCAACATGGCTCTTGATTCTTTTATGACGACCCTTCTTGATTTGGGGCTTCGGTCTATCTTGATATTGATTGTGCTTGGTGTGATGGCATGACGTACATATTGGGTGAAATTGGTTATTTGACCATCTCTCTTGAACTGATTTATAAGCTTTCTTGATACTTGAGACTTCGAGTATTGATTTCGACATTTGGAAACTCTTCAAGGTTTTGATATTTGATACATTGATATACTTGTTTACTTGATTTATTATTATCTTATTGAGCTACCCACGATGGATAAGGGAATTGGAGAATCTAATGGCTCCAAGCCCAAAGTTTCTACGCCACTAAGCTTTATGCTTAGCGATAGTTGTTTTCTATCATAGGTAATGTGCGGGAGGAGATTTGAAGATGGCCATTTGGAGTATACTTTTTGGGAGCTTTAGTGAAGATCACATTTTCATATGCATCTAGGTCTTGTAAAATTTTGGGACTTGTACATGATCCATATGTCACACTTATGTATGAAATTTTGGAGGATTGTTGGACCATAAGACTATAAGCTTGTAACTTGAACTCCGTGACTTGTTTTGGTATTTTAGGGTGTTCTTTAACCCGAGTCATGCCATGTACTGGGTTTACATTTTGCCTTGTAATTATGTACAAAGGAAGATACTAGTGGTGTTGATTGGAAAATATAATTTCAAAACGAAGTTTCTTAAATGTGTTGACTATTTGAGGAAGGCGTTACCAGTTTAAATTGCCCAGTTTAAATTGAACTCTGATATTGTATTTCATCTAAGAAATTTTTTGGAGTGTTTAATGGAAAAAAAATGCTGCACTTTCAGCCCCTTTTCACATCGGCCTATTTCCGCTATTAAATATTTTTGGGAATATCCTTTGGCATAAATTTCTTCTAAACGTAAGTGTGAAATTAGCTTTTGTTTCATAAGTGGCATCCTCCCAAAGGGGATGCTACAAGTTTTGGTATCAGAACCTAGGTTTATGATTCTAGAGCTTTTGTTGTGACATGTTGGTACACTTGTTTCTTTTTGACATGTTTTGTTGCGTGTATTGTGCATATGCATCATGTACATGTCCCTAATGCAATGTGATCTTCCCTTATGTAGGAATTAAGTCATGGCCTCTTCTTCCTCTAATAGACCTATGGAAGCCGCTCGTGAGGGTTTAAATAACTCTAATGCCCAACCTCACATACAAGAAGGGGTTGGAGAACATTTTTCTGATTCTAATTTTCCTCATACGATTGGATCTGAAGTGGGAAATAATCAGGATGAAAGAGTTGTGCCACATTCTTAAATGAGTCATAGTACTCCAGCTGTTGATTCTCTTTTTCAACAAATGGTTGATTTCTTTCGTCACATGGCTAGAAGAATGCCTGACCCTAATGAAATTAACTTTGCGAAAATGAGAAAAATGGGTGGATTTGAGTTTGAAGGCACTGTTGATCCTACGGATGTCGAGCAGTGGTTGGAGCACATGGAAAGAGTATTTGAGCAATTAGAGTGTTCAGAAGCTGCCAAATTTATGTATGCTATCTCACTGTTACAAAATGATGCTTTTGACTTGTGGGTACGTGTACCGAATGCCAAGGTAAAACCTCCTATTCTTGCTTGGAATGATTTTGTGAAAGAATTTCATATGAAGTATGTCCCACCTGCTTATCATGATGCAAAGAAAAAGGAGTTCTTCAATTTAGAGCAAGGGAGTATGTCTATTGCTGAATATCAACAGAAGTTTCTTAGGGTTTCTCATTATGCTGGTGGTATTATCAATAATGAGAAAGATAAGTGCAGGCGATTCGAAGACGGTTTGAATAATTACATCAGAAAATCTGTGGCGGTCTTACAACATGAGAACTTTTGTAAATTAGTTTCAGCTGCTCTTACTTGGGAAAGGATCAACAAGGAACAAGCTAGTAGAAATGAAAACAAGTTTAGAAAAGCTGATGCAGATTCAGGAGGTCCATCTAAAAGGGGAAGGTTTGACAATTCCAAAGCTAGCAGTATTCACAAGTAAGCTCAGCATAAGCAAAATAGATCAAATTTCTCTATTGCTAACACTCCAAGCTATGGACAAGGCAAGGCTCATATACCCACTTGTGCACAATGTGGAAAAAGTCACTCTGGTACTTGTAGGAGAGCTTCTGGTGCTTGTTTTAATTGTGGGAGCTTCGATCATAAAGTGAAAGATTGTCCTAATCCTAACCCCACTTCTTCTCTGCGTACGGAAGGCTCAGTTCAGAAACCTATTACCACTTCTTCTCTAGGGAATAGAGGTACAAAATTTAGAAACCCAGAAGCAATAGGTGCAAATGGAGCCAATCAAGCTAGTGGGTTAAGAGCTACTACACGAGCTTATGCTATGAGACAGAGGGATGAACAAGATGGGGCGGACGTGGTTGTTGGTAAATTTCACTTATTTGGCTTATGTGTTGTTACATTATTTGATCCTGGTTCTACACATTCCTATGTTAGCCCATCTTTGGTTTTTCCTAAAAATGTGAAATCTGTGAGACTTGATTGTGGTGTGCTTGTCCAAAGTCCTGTGGGTCAACAGGTTATTTGTAATCAAATCTATCAAGGTTGTCCCTTTGTGATTCAAAATCTAGTCTTCCCTGCTGATTTGATTGAAATGCTTTTCCAAGACTATGATGTCATTGTCGGTATGGATTGGCTTCATAGATACCATGCGATAGTTGATTGTAGGTCGAAGCATGTGACCTTTAGAGCTCCTTCATTTTCACACACCATTGCTCAAGGTGAAAGATCATTGACATCTAATATTATCTCTGCGGTTGTGGCAAGAAAGATGGTTAGTCAGGGTTGTAAAGCTTATCTTGCTCATATATTTGATACACACCTGGAAAGTCCAAGCCTTAAAGGTATACCAGTTGCATGTGAATTTCCTGATGTTTTCCCTGAAAATCTTCGTGGGTTACCCCTGGAAAGGGAAGTTGAATTTCCTATAGAGGTTATTCCTGGAACTACTCCTATTTCTATAACTCCTTACCGAATGGCTCCAACAGAATTGAAGGAGTTGAAAATTCAACTGTAAGAACTTCTTGAGAAAGGTTTTATTCGCCCAAGTGTTTCTCCCTGGGGAGCTCCTATTTTATTTATGAAAAAGAAAGATGGCACTCTTAGGCTTTGTATTGATTACCGGCAATTGAACAAGGTAACAATTAAGAATAAATATCCACTGCCTAGGATTGATGATTTATTTGACCAGCTAAAGGGTGCTAGGTTGTTCTCAAAAATTGACTTAAGGTATGGGTATTACCAACTGCGGGTAAGTGAACAAGATGTTCCTAAAACTGCCTTTAGGACTTGTTATGGTCATTATGAACTTTTAGTGATGCCATTCAGGTTGACAAATGCTCCGGCGGCATTTATGGATCTGATGAATCGCGTGTTCAAGCCTTATCTTGACCAATTTGTGGTGGTCTTTATAGATTATATTTTAATATATTCCAAGAATAATGAAGATCATGAAAAGCATCTCCAGATTTTTTTGCAAATTTTGGAAGAGAAAAAGCTCTATGCTAAGCTTTCCAAATGTGAATTTTGGCTTGGTAAAGTGGCTTTTCTGGGACATGTTGTGTCAGCTGAAGATGTAAAGGTGGATCCTAGTAAGATTCAAGCTATTGTTGAATGGAAACCGCCTAAAAGTCCAACTGAAGTAAGAAGTTTCTTGGGCTTAGCGGGATACTATAGAAGATTTGTCAAAGGCTTCTCCATTATAGCCTCTCCTTTGACTAGACTTTTGAGGAAGGATGTCAAGTTCTTATGGGATGACAAATTCCAAGAGAGCTTTGAAAAGCTCAAATATTATTAATAGAAACTCCTATACTTACTCTACCAACTGAAGGGAAAGAGTATTTGATATATAGTGATGCTTCTCATCATGATTTGGGTTGTGTCCTGATGCATGAAGGAAAGTGGTTGTGTATGCCTCTCAAAAATTGAAACCACATGAATTGAATTATCCTACTCATGACCTTGAGCTTGTTACCATAGTGTTTGCTTTGAAAATCTAGAGGCATTACTTATATGGCTAAAATTGTCACATATTTACTGATCACAAGAGTTTGAAGTACTTGGGTACAAAGAGAGAGTTGAATTTGAGACAACGTAGATGGCTTGAACTCATTAAAGATTATGACTGTAACATTGACTATCATCCAGGTAAAGCCAATGTGGTTGCAGATGCTTTAAGTCACAAATCCTTTGTCAGTTTATCTCTAAGCCCTTTGCCTTTGTTTCTTGAATTAAGAGCCATGAATGCTTGCCTTGCATTTAATTTTGATGGCTCTATTGTTGCTAGTTTGCAGTTCGAGCCTGTTCTACTTGAACAGGTGAAAGAAGCACAGAAGTTAGATGAGAAACTTGTGAAATTGATCAAAGAAGTTCAAACCGGATAAAAACCTGATTTTAAATTAAGGGAGGATGGAATTCTACTTTATCCAAATAGGTTACGCGTTCCTAAAGATGACAACTTGAGGAAAGAAATTATGAATGAAGCACATACTTCACCAAATGCAATGCATCCCGGAGGTACTAAAATGTACCAAACCATCAAAGAACACTATTGGTGGAATGGTATGAAGAAAGAAATTGCAGAGTTCATTTCTAAATGCTTAGTTTGTCAACAAATAAAGGCCGAGCATCAAGTCTCAGCTGGTTTGTTACAACCCTTGTCAATACCAGAGTTGAAATGGGAAAGAATAACTATGGAATTTGTTTCTGGACTTCCACGCACTCAAAGAAATCATGATACAATTGGGGTTATAGTTAATAGACTAACCAAGAGTGCTCATTTCTTGGCCATCAGAGTAGACTACCCACTTGAACCTTTAGCAGAATTGTACGTTAACAAGATTGTGAGGCTACATAGAGTTCCTATTTCTATTGTATCTGACTAAGACCCGAGGTTTACATCCAGATTTTGGACTATCTTGCAAGAAGCTTTAGGCACTTGGTTAAACGTTAGTACTTCTTTGCATCCTTAGACAGACGGTTAGTCCGAGAGGGTAATTCAAATCTTCGAAGATATGCTTCGAGCTTGTATTATTGAATTTAAGGTTAGTTGGGACATACACCTAGCCTTGATAGAATTTGCTTACAATAATAGCTACCAATCAAGTATTGTCATGCCTCCTTATGAAGCATTATATGGGAGAAAATGTAGAACTCCTCTTTGTTGGAGTGAAGTCGGTGAAAGAAAATTAGTTGGTCCTGAGATTGTGCAACAACCTGAATATAAAGTAAAAAATCATCAAGGATCATCTAAAAATTTCTTCGAATATACAAAAGTCTTATGCTGATCTTAAGAGGCATGAAATTGACCATCAAGTGGGAGATAAGGTATTTTTAAAGGTTTCCCCATGTAAGAAGATTATGAGGTTTGGCTAAAAAGGAAAACTAGTCCTCGATTTATTAGACCATATGAAGTACTTGAGAAGTTGGCCCAGTTACATATAAACTAGCTCTTCCACGTAGTTAGATAAGATCCACAAATTCTTCCATGTTTCTATGCTTAGAAGATATCGCTCAGATCTGTTACACCTTCGAAAATTTCATTTCGTTATGTTGTAGATAGACTAACGCAGGGTGAGATGTATGCGATGTCCCTACAAATAAGAAAAGTTACCTAACGGTTCTAATTAAGATTCCAAAGACGCTTGAGGCAAGAGAAGAAAGTTCGTTGAAGAATGTAAGGTATAAGTCGTATTTTGGAAGGGTTTTGCAAGTACCGATCTAATGTTGACTTAATGATGTCTTAAAGAAGAGATATAACGCCCTTTGGATTGTTAATGAAGTGTTAAACAAGTACCAATAAGGTTCCATATGTATTGGAGACAAAACGAAACGACGAGAGCTAGTTTCAGGAAATTGTGGATTGTATGGTCCTTTATACGGACCGTATAATTTATACTGTTATATCCCGTATTTTTGTGCATTGGACCAATCCGGATTAATTATGATAAGTTAAGGATGAAACCATTTCGGGATGCAAAGTTGAGACTTTTGGACCTTCGATTTTATTTTGAGTCATGAATTGTGCATGAATGTGTTGCATGGGACAATTAGGAAAATTTGGGACCAAAAGTGATAAAATTGGAAGTTGGAAATCATCCATTTTCCATGAAGTGGCCGTGTAAGTGTGGGAGTTGGCCCATACAAATTGTGGACAATTTTAATTGGTCCAACACTTGTGTGGACCAAGGGGCAAGTGTGCACTTCATATAATAGCAAAAGATGACCACTAGTCTTCATTTTCATTTCAACACTTAGACAAAAAAAAAAAAAGAGAACAAGAAGTTGAAGAAAGTGAGGCTCTCGGCCAACATAGAGAAAAATCAACTTCCATTCAAGCTCTTCCAAAATTATTTTGTTGATGCAAACCCACTATTTTGAGGTCCCTAAGTAGCGTGGAAGCATTGTTCGGGTCATCCAATCACCCGTTGTGTAGATCGCAAACCCTAGGCAAATTGGGGAGTTGAAGAAAAAAAAGGTAAGAATCAATTATGTTTTATGTGTTATAAAGGTTGTATGCATGTTGTAGTATGTTAAAATGGAAGAAATTCATGAAATATAGTATGTTAGTTGAGGCCACATGAGAGAAGGTTTGGCCGTGTGAGGTGTGTGTGTGTTGTGTTGTATTGAAGTGATGAATTAAGTTCTATATAGTGTGTTGATGGTTGTAGTGTGAAGAAAAGAATTAGAATTATCCATATGTGCATGTTGGTATGTTGGACTAAAATGGGTCATATTATATGACAATGAACGAATTAATATCGCTTAATGTTTTAGTCGTCGTCGTTATGAACTCTATGTTGGAAATGAATGTTTAATGACTCAAACTGATGTTGTGATTGTTGCGGACTGATTTGGAGGATATTGTCACACCCTGATTTTACTAGGGTGTGATGGGCACCCGACCCCATGCTCGGAGCCGAGCGAACCCGCGGACTCTTACTACAGACATAACTCCTGAGACTCTTAATCAAACATAAATGACAATTTCGGAAATGGTTTTCGGGAAATACTCTTTTTTCGTAATTTTCAAATCAAACAGAATCTAAAATACATGGAATTTATTACATAATACAGAACGACATATAACATTTGGAGCCGGATACAACACTGATATTTCGAACCCACGACTCGTCTCGCAAAGTCTCTAACGAGATAATCGAACACATAACATGCATAATCGACTCGGCGGCACTCCGGGAGCAAATGGATCTTGCCAACGCCGCCGGAACATCTCCTACAAAAGCTCGCACTCATCCGGGTGTACCGCGCGGCATGAAACGCCCCCCCGAAGAATGGGGGTCGCATTTTAATATGTACCGAGTATGTAAAGCATAGAGATCAACAACAAACGTAATTATAACTAAATAGAGGATACGAACATAAATGTAATAACCGGAGTATCGAAATGCTTACTCATAAAACCTAAGCAAATGCATAGCATAAAACATGCCATAGCCGGTCCCCATCAGCGGGACTCGGCAAACGAGAAAAGTGGTCGCCCCCGACACTGGCGCCACAACATATCAGATCAAATCAGAAATGTGCACATATCATAGCATATCAGATGGCCATATCATATCGTATCATATCAGAGTGTGTACATGGCACAGCATACTCCACAACCCATGTACATATATACCTGCCCCCTCACATCGAGGCACGACGAACAATGCAATGGAAATCGCTTGATAACATATCCGGCCGGGCTCGGTGGAAGGAAGCATTGAGGCATCCACGAGCGGAGTAGTAAGAAACTAAATGCAATATAAAACGTATAACATATACAAGAGATCGGACGGAATAATCAAACGACATATCATGAATAAGGGTCCGAACGAGGCATAGCACATACCTTATAAAGGCCGCGGAGGATTCTTATCAAAATAGAACTTCGGGGTCATTTGTACATATCAAAATATAAAACGTATATAGAAACTCGATAGCATAACTCGGATAACACATCATACGAAGAAAATTAACGATAATCAAAATGTATGACTTTTGGATGTCACGACGGATTGTGTGTATGTTATGGTGGCATGGAATATTAAAGAAATTTGGGACTAAAAGTGAACAAAAAAAATATATATTTCATGAAATAAAAGGGAGGTGGCCGGCCATGTGAGTGTGGGGCCAAGGCCACATGGAAGCAAAATATATTGGACTAAGTCATCATATTTCTCAATTCACTATCTAGAAATTTCAAGAAAAAAATTTGGAGGAGAAGAGCAAGCCATATTCGGCCAAGCTCCAAGAAAACAAGACCAAGATTTGGCCATTCAAAAAATTGTTTCTTCATGCAAACTTACTAATTGGAGGGTGCTAATTAACGTGGAAGTGTTATTGGGGGCGATAGATTATTCGTTTTCATCATTCACCAACTTGAGCAAGTTGTAAAGTTGAAGAAGAAAGGTGAGTTTCAATCTTGTTTTATGTGTTATGCATGGTTTATATGTGTTGTAGTATGTTAAAAAGGAAGAAAATCATGATAGAAACCAAGTTGGAGTTGAAGTCGTGTAGGTGGGTTTGGCCGTGCACATGTATGTTGTTTTGAAAGTAATGTATTAATGTTAACTAGCATGTTTTGATGGTTGTATAGTGAAGAAAAGGATGAAAATCATTTTTGTGGGTGGAAGTAGTGTTGGCCGAATAGGTCCCCTTAGGGTAGTTGTGAATTAACAAATCGTCGTTAGCGTTTTAGTCGTTGTCGTTATGGATTTTTGATGAGAAATGCAAGTTTAACAACTTAGAGTAATGTTATGTTGATTATGAGATGATTTGGAAGTTTATGCGAATTTCATGTAATTTTTACGTTTACGAATATTGCATTGTTAGTGTGTGGTTTAATGGTATAAATCATGAATTTGGAAGATAAGAATGTGTTTGGTGTTGTTCTCGGGCTTGGAGACAATTTCGGGTAAGATGGAACAATACTTGGGTTGTTGGAAATATTGTATAGATTGCTTAAAGTGATCTTGTATATGGTTTGAATGAGTTTGGATTGGTAATCGAATATGTAAACGTTGATATTAGTTTGATCGTAAGTAGTTGAAGAGAGAATATTATGAATGTTGTTGAAGTTATGTAGAAAGAACTATTAATGTTAGAATGCACTTTTGAATTGATTATTAATGTTGTAGTTTGGTTGTTGGTTTGGTTGTTGTTGAAATTAGCCGAGTTGAAATCTCGGGGTTGGTGTACTTACGGGGAAGTCTTTGCCCGAAATTTCGGTAGAATTTAATGTTCGTTTGAAATGAAATGCCTAAAGGCTTATGGCTAATGTTAATATATTTGGCGTTATGTAGATCTTGGAGCTTCCGGGAGTTGAGACTTGGCTTAGTTTGCGAGTGGACAAGGTATGTAAGGCGTTACTTTTTCTTCTTTGGCATGTCTTAGTACTACTAGGCTATGACCCGAGCCTCGGGGTTATTCCGCTCCTCAAAATCCGAGCTCAGCTATGTACTCTACGCGATCCCAAAGGCCTACTCCTTAAGGTATTCTAACTAAGAATCTTATGTTTTCAAATGAACGAATTTCAAAGACTTATAAAGAATTTTGACTACAAAAGGGTCCCGAGCTTCAAACGCCCGTAACTTCCGCATACGAGCTCGGAATGCCCCAAAACATAATCGGTAAGCTCATAGGACATAACTCTTCCCTAACTCTGGTAGTCGGGCTCGGATGGGGTCGGCACCCGTCCGTGGGGCCCGCAGCTCTTTATAATTTCCCCTAATGGCCTAAAAGAAAAATTTAGTATTAATTTCACCTTAATCTCCGAGCATGGATTCCCTACTTATTTAGTAAGTTTAGAATTATGATTTGTATGCATTTTAAATACGGATTGTTACGCATATGACTCTGATATGTAATTGTGATTTCCAAGTTTGTTTGATATGTCCCCGAAAGACATTCAAAAGGAAGTTTGATTAGACTATGACCCTAATCTGTAAAGAATAGTTTGTTTTGATTAATTTACTAAATTTTGGTGAATATTTATACTGCATAGGATTTATGAAATTTGTACATTGTACATGATTCCTACGATTCTGCTCGTGCATATTATTGTTACCTCCTTCGCCGAGTCCCGGGCCGGTTATGTTCGTGCGCACAATTTGAAGTATGATGAGATTCCGAAGTATGATGAGCGTCTGAAATATGACCTAATTCTGATATATCGTATGATATGGAGTATGTTGAGTTCTGATATGGTTCTGACATATGATATGATTCTGAGTTGTGATATGATACGGAGGGTGTGATCGGAGATATACAAAACTTCCGAAGTATGATGAGTTGTGGCGCCCAAGGCAGGAGGGGCGACCACGTTCTGTCCGCCGGGTCCCATCATGGACCATATATGACATATGTTTTTGACATTCATGATTTATGTTTATAAAATAAGCATGCTGACATTCTGATTATTATATTTGTTTTCTGCATTTCATATATGACTTCCGGTAAGTGATATGCATGCAATGTATATGTGATAATACGATGACCCGATTATGATACGATTTGGCTTATTGACATATGTTTATGCAGGACAAACGGTTAAAAGGTTAATTATGATTTTCCAGTTTCTATATTTATTTCCTTGACCCTCATTCCGGTTTTGATTCTGTTTACGTATTTCCTGCTTTACATACTCAGTACATATTCCGTACTGACCCCTTTCTTCTGGGTCGCGTTTCATGCCACGCAGTATTGTGTACTCGTTTGAGTGAGCCGCCACCTAGGGTCCTGTTCGGCTATCTTGAAGAGCTCCATTGTCCGGAGCCCGCATTTTGGCACGATCCCTTGTATATATTCGTGTATATTTGTTCGGGCACGGCGGGGCCCCGTCCCGTCATATGACTTTGTTACTCGTGTGAGGTCCGTAGACATGTTCGGGGTGTGGCTATATCCGTACGTGCTATATGCACGTATTGTATGTTTGGGCGGTCTATTCACCGCGGCAGCCTTGTCGGCTCGCCTATATATGTGTACATGGATATGTTGGCCCTGTGTGGCCTTTGTTGGTATTTTCTGTGTGCAGGAAAACTTTGGTTAGTAAGAAAAACAGAGGAAACTCTGCCCAAATTTTTTTTTTTTGTATTTGAGTTACTATTTTTGACTTTGGTACGTACGGGTGCCCAGTTCGGGCGCTAGTCACGGCCTACAGGGTTGGGTCGTGACATTATGCCAAAAATAATCTTTCTAAAATCGTTCCCGTGTTTCAAAATATACTGTGAGACTCTTTAAAATAATTAAAACGGCTGTCATAAAGTAGTTAGAAAAGTAGCCAAAAGTTTTTCCCTTGCATTCTACTCAAAACGAGTCAAATGAAATAATACAGAAAAACTCGGGAATAGTGGGCCCACCTCGGGTCAAATGAGGTGGTGTACACATAATACGTACTTTAGTTCTCACAATATCACTTTTAAGAGTTTTAAGGTGGTCGGATTCAATTTGCGTAAGATCTAGATGTTTAAACAATTTTTCCAACATGTTTACAAATTATTTAATTCAATTTCCGAATGGAAAAGGGTAAATTTGGACGTAGATTCCAA
>NC_081348.1:68856478-68862708 GCF_029784015.1 Lycium ferocissimum | reverse complement strand
CAACCCGAATGCATGATTTGTGTTTTAAAAGTAAGCATTTTGATATTCTGAATATTGCATTTATTTTCTGTACTTCTTGTTCCGACTATGATCCTGTTTACTATATTTCATGCTTTGCATACTCAGTACATATTTCGTACTGACCCCCTTTCTTCGGGGGATGCATTTCATGCCCGCAAGTACAGATACTCGTTGTGGTGATCTGCCAGTTTAGGACTTCCATTCAGCTATTTTGGAGCGCTCCCTCGTTCCGGAGCCTATGTATGGTACAGACTCTTCCAATGCATATGTATATGTCTGTTCAGGGGTACGGCGGGGCCCTGTCCCGTCATATGATTCTGTTATTACTCTTAGAGGTCTGTAGACACATATGGGTGGGTTGTGGGCAGTTATTGTACAGTTATGTCTGTGTGATTGTGTTTTGGGCGTCCCCCTGTATTATGATAGCCTTACCGGCTTATGTACGATATATATGCTTATATGCGACAGTTTGAGGCAACGTCTGATCTTTGTATATGTATCCTCTGCTAAAAGTTGTGACTTTGATATGTATGTATATATTTGTGACAGCTTTGGGGCGACGTATTACTTTTCTGTATGCATAAGTTATTTGTATGCTGTTTCTGGTTAATGGGTGTGTTTGGGTGCCCAGCTCGGGCACTAGTCGCGGCCTACGGGGTTGGGTCGTGACAATGTGATATGAATACGACGATGATAATGCCAAGCTTAAGTCTAGAGACCACGATATAATGTATTTACGAAGCTAATGATGGTTACTATGATCCCCTAATGTCTTCTTCATGTACACTCACCTTAACGTAGTCCTTCCAAGGTGAGATATGACGACTATGGTTACTCCATAAAGTAATCGGGGGTCTACGGCTTTACGTCACCCCGACATAGTTATGGTTGCGTTCAAGTCCTAGGGTATAAATTGATGATATACGTATAATGATGTTAACTTATGATAGAACCATGATATGTCCATGAAGTGAATGATAGTGATGAGTCTATGATATGTATGATGATAAATGCATGACATATGATGATGATGTGATTCCACCGCGCCTAATTGGCCGGGCATGTCACCGCTAAGGCGGGCTGCATACGATTCCACCGTGCCTAGATGGCCGGGCATGTCACCGCTTAGGCGGGCTGCTATGATTCCATCGAGCCTAGAGGGCCGGGCATGACACCACTAGTGGGCGGCATATGATGGTTACCCGTACGCGGGTTAATGACATGATGGTGTGTGATTGATGTGACGATGCATGTATGGCATGATGATGTATATGTGATATGATAAGACATACGCTATGGTAATGCACATGATATACTTATGTATGATGTATGTATATGAAATGTACCTACGTCTAAAAGAGCACACAGGTTGTATCCTCATCTCATGACTTATGATATTCTTGCTATGCTTATTTCATTCCTGCCTTACATACTCAGTACAATGTCCGTACTGACGTCCGTTTTCTTTGGACCTCGTGTTCATGCCCACGGAGTGCAGGCAAGGAGACGGTGCCGATCCATAGGAGCTAGTAGCTGACTTGTGAGCACTCCATTGTCCGGAGGTGCTATTGATTATTCTTTTGGTACATATATGTATATATTCATGATTGGGCATGACGGGGTCCTGTCCCGTCCATATGTCTAGTACTCTAGTAGAGGCTCGTAGATACGCATGTGTGGGTAGTATGGTCCCATAGCCCTCATGTATGTGCATGTATATATATATTATTTTGATAGCCGAAGGGCTTATGTTTATAAAAGTAATTATATTTCAAATGTTCACAGATTCCTATGATTATGAGCATATAGTATGATTGGGAGAAGATAAGTAGTAATATGAGTGGTGTTCGGTGGTTAGCCCCGGATACCCGTCATGGCCCGTAGCTCGGGTCGTGACAGAAGTGGTATCAGAGCAGTTCAGTCCTAGGAAGTGTCTACGAGCCGTGTCTGGTAGAGTCTTGTTTATGGTGTGTTGCGCGCCACGGAAATAAACAAGAGGCTACAGGGAATTTAGGAAGAATGACCATCTTTTTTCTTATGAAATCGTGCGATAGAGCCGAGTATAAGATTCAATCCTCCCTAATGAGTATGTTGTGATTTCAAAAATGCCGCCAAAAGGAAAAGCTAAAGCCGCCCAGAAGGGCAAGCCTACGACGAGAAGGCAGGCAGAAAGAGAGCCGCCTATGAATGTAGATGAGGATGAGTCACATAATGAGGCTCCATCTAATGCCTCCACTACTCCGCCTATTACGGAAGAGCAAGAAGGGGCTTCGTTCCCCTCCTCCTATGCCTCCGAAGCCTCTCCACCGGCTACATCGGGTCAACAAGTGACCGAGGCTATTAATTTATTGACACGCTGGTTGACGCTCGGCACAACGGCAAAATACGAGCCCGAGTGATCGTTCAACCTAGTACTAGAGCCCATGACTTCATGAGCCTAAATCCTCGAATTCTTCGGGTCGAAGCCGATGAAGACCCGCAAGGCTTTATTGATGAAATGTTGAGAACGTTGCGGATTATTCATGCTTCGAGACCAAATCAAGTGAGTTGGCATCATATAGACTCCGAGATGTGGCGGTCCTATGGTATAATAATTGGATAGCGTCGAGGCAAGAGAATGCGCCTCCTCCCGTGTGGCAAGAATTTGTTGATGCTTTCATTCGTCGTTATTTGCCGCCCAAGGTCCGCCGAGCTAGAGCGGATAGATTTGTCACGACCCAACCTCGTAGGCCGTGACTAGTGCCCGAGTTGGGCACTCGTACACTCCCATTGACAAGAATCAGCATACAAATAGATTATACATATACAGAGATCAGACGACAGACCATAGCTAGCATAACCAGATATTATACATACAGAAAAGTGAAACGTCGCCCCAAAGCTGTCACAAACATATATATACATACCGCTGTCACTCCTTTCGGCGAGAGATGTCGCACATAAGCGCAAGGCTATCATAATACGGGACGCCCAAATCATAAATCGCATGTACACAACCGAACAGTGACTACCCACAACCCACACATATGTGTCTACAGACCTCTAAGAGCAATAACAGAATCATATGACGGGACAGGGCCCCGCCGTACCCATGAATAGATATGTACATATACATCGGAAGAGTCTGCACCAAAACATAGGCTCCGGAACAAGGGAGCGCTCCAAAACAGCAGAATAGATATCCTAAGCTGACGGATCACCAAAGTAGGCGTCTGTACCTGCGGGCATGAAACGCGACCCCACGAAGAAAGGGGGTCGCACAAAATATGTACCGAGTATGCAAAGCATGAAATACGAGAAAACAAAATCATAATCGGAACAAAAAGTATAGAAAATAAGTGCAAAATCAGGTAATACCAAAATGCTTACCGATTAAAACACAAATCATGCGTAATGGGCCTGGCGAATATGGTCGCCACCCGTCATTGGCGCCATAACACAAGATAACACCGTAATATTTATATCTCCGTAACCGGGCATATCCCATAACACATCATAACGCCATAACACAGCATAACACCATAATACATACGGAACCCGGCCCTATAGCGAGGGACTCGGCGAACCATAACACATCATGCTCCGGAATATAGCATAGTGTGCACGATAACATAACCGGCCCGGGACTCGGCAAAAGATACAACAGGATGCACGAGCAGAGCCGTAAGTAACCATATGCATAAAAATCATCATTATAGACTCAACAGATAAGTAAGTAATCAACACTCGGGTGTCGGGGTAATAGCTATGTTAAGTTCTGTCACAAAGTCATTGGAACTATACAAAGGAAGGTCGCGGGACCCACGGACAAGTATCAACCCAATCCGAGCCCGCCTAGGAAAGTTAGAGTCATTATACGCTACAGAACCTCCTACGAGCATATCGAGGCGATCCGGCTTCGTCTACGAAAGTTACATTATTAGACATAGAATCCTTTAAGAACAAAAATTCTTTTTGCAATATTAAAATCCAATCATACAACAGACATAAAGACCATAACTCGACTATATTAAGAATGCGGAAGTCAAGAAGTGAATAAGAATCGTAGACATGCTCGGATCGCAAGAATAGAGTTACCCCGAGGCTCGTGTCATAGCTTACCTACAACTAAGACATGCCAAAAGAAGGAAAAGTTAGGCTTTACATACCTCGTCCGCTTCCTAAGCTAATCCGAATTTAAGTCTCGGCTCCTCAAGATCTACAATAACGTCATTAGGCACCAAACATTAGCCATAGGCACTTAGGAATTCATTCCCAAACTAGCACTTTATTTACAGAAATTTGGGCAGCATTTCCCCTATAAATTCAACGAACCCCGAGAATTCAACTCGGCCAAATCATCAACAACAATACCAACAACCATACCAACAACATCAACAATTAATTCAAAACGCATTCTAACGTTAATAACTCATTTCTACATAATTCGACAACATTCCATTACATTCAAGTTAGCCATACACAACCAAGCCAACATCAATGCTCATACATTCAAATACTAATCCGAAACCATTCAAACAAGACTCACGAACACTTCAAACGATCCGCACGCTATTCAAACAACCCAACCAGCATGCAACACTACCCGAAACCTTCCAATTCCAATAGGAACCACAACAACACATTTCTTTCTTCCAAATTCATGAACTACGCCAACAATTCACACGTTAACAACATCATTCTCATAATTTCAAGAAACTATAATAAAATCACCTTAGCTTCTAAAAACGGCCCACACACGATTTCAGCTTCAACTTGAATCACTAAATCTTCATTTTCACCATAGAATTAACAACAACAACAACTCCAAACATTAAATAAAATTAGTTCATCACTCCAACACACACAACACCTACACGGCCCAACTTCAACATACATAGTTTCATGAATTTCATCCATTTCTACACACTACAATATGCACAAATCATCCATAACACATGTAAAAGGAGATTGAACCTTACCTTTTCCACTTAGTTCTTCACTTGGCTAGGGTTGGTTCTTTGAACTAACACTTGTTCTTGCTACTCCAACGATTCCTCCATGATGTTATACACCTTCTAAGGAGTTGAAAAGCTAGAAGAAATCTTTTTTTTTTTTTGGATCAATTTGGAGGCATCAAATTCGGCCAACCTTGGCCGAATATGCTCTTTTTTTTTTCTCCATGTTTCTCCAACTTTCTTGAGTTGAAAAAGATGAATAATATGCTTGCTAGTCATCCACCCTCTATATATATAAAAATCCCCAACAAATATAAGGTGAACACATGTACCACTCATAACTTAAACTAATCAAATTTGGCCAAGCTTTGTGAAAGGGGTCCACCCCATACCCACGGCCACATGGCCTTATGGCTATTTCATGAAAAAATAATTATCTTCCAATAATTCACTTTTAATCCCAAATTTTTCTTAATATTCTATACCAATAAAATAATAAGCAACTTATGCCTTAAAATGAAATCGAATGTCAAAAGTCTCAACCTCGTATCCCGGAATAGTCTTATCCTTAACTTATCGTGGTTAGCTCGGAATGTCCCAATGTACAAAATACGGAATATAACATCCTCCCCCCCTTTAGAACATTCGTCCTCGAATGTTAAACTAGTCCTACAGGGTCTTATAAACATTTCGGGGGAGTCTCTTTTATAGCTATCACATACAGTTCATTCATCAATCAACATAACCAATTTAGGAATTTGGATTACCTGTAGGTATAGGAAATAAATAGGGACGCTTATTCTTCATCTCTTCTTCGGCTTCCCAGGTCATATCCTCCCTGTCATTATTCCGCCACAACACCTTAACGGAAGCTACGCCTTTAGTACGCAACCTTCTCACCTGACGATCCAAAGATGGCTGTAGGCTGATCCTCGTAATATAAATTCTCTATCACCTAGATATCATCTACGGGAAATACTCTGGAAGGATCACCTACATATTTGCGAAGCATTGACACGTGGAAGATCGGATGCTGCCCCATTTCCAACCGACTCGGTAGATCTAATTCATAGGCAACCCGGCCTCTTTCTGACGATCCGATAAGGTTCAATATATCCGAATTTGAGCCACCTTACTGCCGAATCTCATGGCACCCTTAGCGGAGCACTTCCGAAATACTCAATCGCCGATACGGAACTCTAAATGTCAACATCGATTATCGGCGTATGACCGTCGACTCGAGGCCCCCTAATACCGTTCCGAAGAGTTTTC
>NC_081348.1:68843646-68856378 GCF_029784015.1 Lycium ferocissimum | reverse complement strand
GGAACAAAAAACCAAAAGTAGTACCAGAACTAGAATCATGAAACCATTTTCCTGTATTCATAAATAATGATTAAGAGTTACTACTAACTCTAGAATTTACGAAAATTATGTAAGACTTCCTTCGTAATTCGACTCTCACGACATTTCTCAAACGCCTGCCGCCCAACTAAAGTATCAACATAAAACTCACAGGTATCTCAATACGTATGATGATATAATCTTGATTACCGAATCTAAATGTCGCTAACATGAATACCGAGGGCCGGGCTCGAACACATGATTATTGGCCGAATGATTACATGATTACTATACATGGGGTTTGAAGAGAATCAGAGGCACGAATGACATGAGTAATCGGAAAATAGTCACGAACATGACATGAATACACGGACGTGAGGAGCATGACATGAGACATAAATACATGAATCGGCCGGCATGAAAACATGAGTGCTAAACTTTTATGAGATACAAATACGTGTAAACATGGACATCGTACATGAGATCCGAATATCGAAAATTACGTGATTGTTACAACATAAGGGTTGAATGCCGAGCGTGCAGTGGATCGAACACTTAGAGACTTGATCATAGATGTTCGGGTGTTACCACGATAGACATACGAGATAAGAGTTCGACTTAGGCTCTGAATGTAAGTGCAACTCGGTGCGAATGAGATAGAGTAGTATAAACAAAGGAAATGCTGCCCAATTTTCTCTAGCTTTAGTAAGCACGCTCTTATAATTGTTTAGCTAATGTCGATGCGAATTCTCTTGAAGAAAGAACGTGTGCATTAAAGGAGAACGAGCAAGCAATAGAATAGTTGAACGACAAAGGTATGTGAGACTAGTCCTTTCTTTCTAAGACATGAATCTTATGGTATGAATTTCCTCCTTCTTCATGAATGTCCTATCTTCAAGAAAACTATGAGTCCTTGTTCATGAGTAGCCATATGAGATAAGAGATACACTATGAGTACGATAATAATGATGATAAGCTTAAGTCTAAAGATTCTAGAGTCTATGAAATGATGTTCCTATAAAGCTGAATGATGCTATCTATAATCTATTGATGTTGATCATTATATACACTCACCTTATGCTAGTTCCTTCAAGGTGAGGCAGAATGCTTATGAATGTTCCACAATGTAATCGGGGGTTCACGACCTTACGTCACCCCGACAAAGTATAGTTGACCTTAAGTTTCCATGCATGCATTATGATGAGTACATTATGATGAGTATGTTATGATGAGCATATGACGATGACGTTACACCGCGCCTATATGGCCTGCGCTCACCGCTAAGGTGGGCGGGGGCCTTATACACCATGGCCAAATGTGGCATGGGCGTACACCACTAGTGGGCGGCATGAGATGGTACCCCGGACACGGGAGGCCTGGACGCAGGCTACTGCTAATGATTATCACACCGCACCTATATGGTCGGACAACTTATACATTTGTGCATACATGATATGATGATGATTATGAAAGTAAGCCAGCATGCATTATTTCTTTTATGATTCACAAAATGGGCCACAAATTCTAGTTCCTCATTTGATGCCTCCTCACTTCATTGTTCAATATTGTTTATGCCTTACATACTCAAGACAATGTTCGTCGACGTCCGTTTTCTTTGAATGGACTTCGTGGTTCATGCCCACAAAGTGCACAGTGAGGTGATCCAGAATCGTAGGAGCTAGTAGCTGATTTGAAAAGCACTCCATTTTCCAGAGGTGTCATTAATTATTCTTTTGGTGTATATGTATATGTATGTTTTGGGAATGACGGGTTCCTGTCCCGTCCAAATGTCTAGTACTCTAGTAGAGGCTCGTAGATGTGCAGTTGTGGGTAGTATGGTCTCACAAGTTTCTCATTGTATCTGTATATATATATATATATATATATATATATATATTATTTTGAGAGTCGAAAGGGCTCATGTATATAAGTGAATATGTTTCAAATGAAAGTCGTTTTCTATGATTATGAGCATAAGAAATGTGAATGAAAGCGGTGGGGATGAGCAATAGAATGAGTGGTGCCTTGCTAGGCCTCCGGTGGTTGCCGCGGTGCCCGTCAGACAACGGTCGTGACAAAAGTGGTATCAGAGCAGTTCAGTCCTAGGAAGTGCCTACGAGCCGTGTCTAGTAGAGTCTTGTTTATGGTGTGTTGCGCGCCACGCTAATAAACAAGAGGCACAGTGGCGTTAGGAAAAATGATCATCTTTCTTCTCATGAGATCGCGATGGGCAGTGTTATAAGATTTTATCCTCCCTAATAGTGTGCTATGATTTCAAAAATGCCGCCAAAGGGAAAAAGCCGGGCCCGAATGGCAAGACTACGATGAAAAGACGGGCAGAAAGAGAGCCGCCAATGAATGTAGATGAGGGTGAATTGCATAATGAGGCTCCGTCTAATACTTCTTCTACTCCACCTACTACAGAGGAACAAGAAAGGGCTTCAGCTCCAGCTCCTATGCCTCCAGTCCCTCCCCCGGCTACTTCGGGTCAATAAGTAACCGAAGCTATTCAATTATTGACACAGTTAGTTGTCGCCCAAGCACAGCGGCAGAATGCGGGCCCAAGTGATCGGTCAGCTAGTACCAGAGCCCATGATTTTATGAGTTTAAATCCTCCGGAGTTTTTTGGGTCAAGCCGAATGAAGATCCACAAGGCTTTATTGATGAGATGTTGACGACATTAAAGATTATTCATGCCCCCGAGACTGAATCGGTGGAGTTGGCATCTTATAGACTCCGAGATGTGGCGGTTTTGTGGTATAATAATTGGATAGCATCGAGAAAAGAGAATGCGCCTTCTCCCGTTTGGCAAGAATTCGTAGATGCTTTCATCCGCCACTATTTGCCACCCGAGGTCCGCCAAGCTAGAGCGGATAGATTTCTAAATTTAAAGCAAGGGAATATGAGTGCCCGGGAGTATAGCCTTCAATTTAATTCATTGGCTAGGTATGCCCCGACTATGGTGGCCGACATGGGAGATCGGGCGCACAAGTTTGTGAGTGGCTTAGGGCCACATTTATTTAAGGACTGTTTGACGGCCTAATTGTAAGATGGGATGGATATTTCCCGTATTCAAGCTCATGCTCAGAATTTGAAAGGAAAGCAACATTCGCAAAGGGGTGATCGTGGTATTGATAAAGGGCAGAGCAAGAGGGCCAGATCTATGGGCACAGGCAGTGATTATAGAGGGGGATCAAGGCAGACATATGCTAGGCACTCAGGCCAGTCGGTGACTAATGCACCTCCCCGATTCTGGTGTAGGAGATTTGATCGCTCCTTCCATTCAGGACAGGGTCGAGTTCGAGGGCCCCGGAGTTCTCGGTTTGGGGAGAGATAGCTAGCGGGGGGAGACCTCCGGTCACGCGATGCGATCGGTGCGGTAGATTACATTCCGGACAAGCACGCCGATTCGGATGCTTGCTATGCGGTGGCCGGAGTCGGGGCACGTGATGCGGGATTGCCCGTCGATGAGTGGTAGAGTTGGGGTCCGGCCCACGGATCGCCGGCTGGTTCTTCTTCGATGTGCCGGTAGGGCGGTGCTCCCTAGATTCCGGCCAGGCCGAGGTAGAGGGCCGGAGGAGCATCCGCTTGAACGGTGCTACTCGACCCCGCATATATACGTTAGCCGGACGATAGGATCTTGAGTCCTCCCCAGATGTGGTTACAAGAACATTGTCCGTATTTTCCTATGATGTGTATGCATTGATAGATCCGGGTTCTACACTATCTTATATTACTCCATATGTTGCTAATCGTATTGGGGTGAAACCCAAGCCAATTAAACCTTTTGAGGTATCTACTCCGGTTGGTGATCCCGTGATAGCTAGGCAAGTGTACAAAGATTGTATAATTGTGATATGCGACCGCCAGACTAGAGCTAATTTAGTTGAGCTGGAAATGTTAGATTTTGAAGTGATTATGGGTATGGATTAGTTGGCCTCATGTTATGCTAATGTTGATTGCCGAATGAAAGTAGTTCGATTTCAATTTCCGGGAGAGCCTGTGCTTGAATGGAATGGTAATACGGCAACTCCAAGAGGTAGGTTTATTTCCTACCTTAAGGCAAGAAAGATGATAGCTAAGGGCTATATTTATCACTTAGTCCGAGTTCATGATACCGAAGCAAAGTCACCAACTTTTCAATCCGTTCCGGTAGTGAGTGAATTTTCGGATATATTTTCAGATGAACTTCCAGGCCTTCCTCCAGAAAGAGAAATTGATTTCGCCATTGATGTGTTGCAGGATACCAAGCCCATTTCTATTCCTCCTTACCGAATGGCTCTGGCAGAATTGAAAGAGCTAAAGGCACAGTTGAAAGATTTGCTTGAGAAGGGGTTTATTAGGCCCAGTTCATCACCGTGGGGAGCAACTGTCCTATTTGTAAGAAAGAAAGATGGCTCCCTACGAATGTGCATTGATTATGGGCAGTTGAATAAGGTGACCATAAAGAACAAATATCCTGTCCCAAGGTCGATGATTTGTTTGATCAATTACAAGGCGCCAAGTGGTTTTCCAAAATAGACTTGAGATCGGGTTATCATCAAGTGAGAGTTAAAGAAGAAGACATTCCCAAGACAGCTTTCAGAATGAGATATGGCCATTATGAATTTCGGGTAATGTCATTTAGATTAACCAATGCTCCGGCTGTGTTCATGAATCTGATGAATAATGTGTTCAGGCCTCTCTTGGACTTGTTCGTAATAGTATTCATTGATGATATTCTGGTGTACTCTCGCACAGAATCAGAACATGCCGACCATTAACGTATTGTTCTTGGAATCCTTCGAACTCGAGAATCGTATGCAAAATTTTCAAAGTGTGAGTTTTGGTTGAATTCTGTGACATTCTCGGGTCATGTTATTTCAGATGATGGCATTAGAGTGGATACTCAGAAAATTGAAGCTGTGAAGACTTGGCCAAGGCCTACGACGCCTACAGAAGTTCATAGTTTTCTAGGATTGGCTGGCTATTATAGAAGGTTCGTAGAGGGCTTTTCATCTATTTCAGCCCCATTGACGAAGCTAACCTAGAAGTCAGCTAAATTTCAGTGGAATGATGCTTGTGAGTGTAGTTTCCAAGAGTTGAAGAACAGGTTGACTTCAGCTCCAGTTTTAACACTTCCCGAAGGGCCAGATGGTTATGTTGTGTACTGTGATGCTTCGGGTGTTGGGTTAGGATGTGTATTGATGCAGCATGGTAAAGTCATTGCTTATGCTTCGAGGCAGCTGCGGAAACATGAAAAGAACTACCCAACTCATGATCTCTAATTGGCTGTAGTTATTCATGCATTAAAGATGTGGAGACATTACTTGTATGGTGTGCATGTTGATATCTATACAGATCACAAAAGTCTCCAATACATTTCAAACAAAAGGAGTTGAATCTGCGGCAAAGGCGATGGTTAGAATTATTGAAAGATTATGATGTGAATATTCTATACCATCCCGGAAAGGCAAATGTAGTAGCTGATGCGCTTAGCCACCGATCAATAGGTAGCCTATGTGAAATTCCTTCGGAGAAGAAAGAGTTGATTTATGAGCTCCATCAACTAGCTAATCTTAGAGTACGTCTAATTGATTCAGGTGGTGCAGGAGTTAGTGGTAGTGATCCTACAGTTTCGTCCCTGATCATGGAAGTAAAAGAGCGGCAGTATGAAGATCCTCAGTTGAGCCATTATAGAGATACGTTTCATGAGAAAGAGAAGTCTCCATTTGAAACCTCTATAGAGGGAGTCCTTAGATACCGAGGCAGGCTATGTGTTCCGAATGTTGCAGAATTACGGCGTCGAATTCTAGAAGAAGCTCATTATTCTCAGTATTCTATTCATCCAGGAACGACAAAGATGTATCATGATCTCAAGTTGATATATTGGTGGGATGGCACGAAGAGAGATATAGCAGAATTTGTAGCTCAATGTCCAAATTGCCAGCAAGTGAAGATAGAACATCAAAAACCAGGAGGATTATTGCAAGCAATGGAAATTCCTACTTGGAAATGGGAAGTAATCAATATGAATTTTATTGTAGGGTTACCTCGTTCCTGAGGCAAGTATGATTCCATATAGGTGATCATGGACAGACTCACAAAAGCAGCTCATTTTCTTCCTGTCAGAACCACATACTCAGTAGAAGATTATGTCAGGTTGTATATTAAGGAGATTGTGAGACTTCATAGTGTCCCGATATCTATTATTACAGACAGAGGAGCGCAATTTACAGCTAAGTTCTGGAAATCTTTCCAAGAAGGTTTGGGTACTCAAGTAAAGCTTAGCACGGCATTTCATCCGCAAACCGATGGACAAGCCGAGCGTACCATTCAGACCTTGGAGGATATGCTACGAGCATGAGTTCTAGAATTTGGTGGTAGTTGGGATGACCACTTACCCCTTATTGAGTTTGCATACAACAATAGCTATCATTCCAGTATCCAAATGGCTCCGTATGAAGCTTTATATGGAAAGAAGTGCAGGTCCCCAATTGGATGGTTCGAAATAAGAGAAGTACGGCTAATAGGCCCGGTTGATTCAACAAGCGTAGAAAAAGTCAAGGTAATCCGAGATCGATTGCTGACAGCCCAAAGTCGCCAAAAATCTTATGCGGACAACCACCGGTGAGACTTGGAATTTCAAGTTGATGATTGGGTATTTTTGAAGGTTTTGCCAATGAAAGGTGTGATGAGATTTGGTAAGAAAGTAAAGTTAAGTCCTCGATACATCGGACCCTATAAGATCATCCGCAAGGTGGGTCAAGTAGCGTATGAATTGGACTTGCCTCCAGAACTTGAATTAGTCCACCCAGTTTTTCATGTCTTAATGCTCCGCAAGTGTATTGGAGATCCTACGAGGATTGTTCCAATAGATGATGTACAGGTGACAGAGAAGCTAGTTTATGAAGAAGTGCCCATTGCCATATTAGACAAGCAAGTACAAAGACTTCGAAATAAGGAAGTGGCTTCAGTTAAGGTCTTATAGAGAAATAGCAACCGAGAAGAGATGACTTGGGAGGTGGAAGAGAAGATGAAATCCACATATCCACACTTATTTCAGCCCTCGGAAGAGATCCATGATGAGATATTGAGATTATGAGGTATGTATGTTTTTCTTTTAAGCATATGGGTCGTGTGTGGCCAATTTATAATGCTATTGTGATATGGACCTGTGAGGCAATGTTATTATGGGTTGTTGTGATAGGATGGTAGTGCCATACTACAAAATGGCAACTCGGCGAAATTTTATAGAATCACGATGACTTAACATTCGAGGACGAATGTTCCAAAAGGGGGAAAGAATGTTACACCTTGGAAATTTCCCGTTAGCGTACAGTGAATAGGCCAACGAAGGGCATGACGTATAAGATGACTGGATAAGTAAGAAATAGCATTTAATGACCCTAAACGAGATTTCAAAGACATATAAGGTAAGGGAAGAAAGTTGTTAAGGAAAGCAAGTCATATGTTGTGTGTCGGACAAGAATTACGGGTATCGAGTTAACGACATTCTAATGATGCTTTGGAGAAGAGTTATAACATCCCTTAGATTGGTATTGAGGTGTTAAACAAGTGTTAAGGAGGTTCCATAAGGACCGTAGATCAAACAAGACGACGGGAATGATTTCGGAACCACTGGGCATTATACGGCCCAGCATACTGGTCGTATAAATTATACTGGCCGTATGTCTGGCCGTATAATCAGCTCAAAATGGCATGTCTCACTGGACCAAATCTACGACCAGACATATGGTTAGTATAAAACATACGGACCATTTGTTGGTCTGTAGATCTTGGTCGGGACAGATTTAATGTTGATATAAGGGACCCAAGTTCGTCTTATTTTCATTTCATTTTCACTCCTCAACTCAAGAAACCTCTAGAATATTCTCCACTCTTCATCCACAAGAATTCAAAGGAAATTGATGATGAACTTCATCAAACCAACAAGAATCAAGAGTGTCAAACTCATTAAAGTCATCTAAGTCATGAAATCCCAAGAGAAGTGAACTAGGGTTTTGGTGTAAGAAGAGTATTGCCACTCAAGGCTTGTTCCTACACTATCTAAGGTAAGTTTTATGATATTTTCATGTTATTTGAAGTATTGAAAAGTTGAAACACTTGGATTGTAGTAGAAGATAGAAAATGGGTCATAAATGTGGGAGTAGTGTCATTGTTGAGTAGTAGTTGGAATGAATAATGAAAATGGATATGTTGTGATTGTAAGTAGGTTATGAATGACATTTAGAACATGGAATAAGAATTGTATGCGAAAGAACGTGATAGTGAACTATGGTCATGATTATGGAGGAATTGAAGTGAAATTGCTAAATGCGGATAATGCAAATGAATGACGATTGTTGTTTATGATATTGTAATTGTTGTTATGAATGTTTGGGAGTTGATATAGAATATGGAGGAAGTAGTATAAACAAAGGAAATGTTGCCCAATTTTCTCTAGCTTTAGTAAGCACGCTCTTACAATTGTTTAGCTAATGTCAATGTGAATTCTCTTGAAGGAAGAATGTGTGCATTAAAGGACAATGAGCAAGCAATAGAATAGTTAAATGACAAAGGTATGTGAGGCTAGTCCTTTCTTTCTAAGACATGAATCTTATGGTATGAATTTCCTCCTTCTTCATGAATGTCCTATCTTTAAGAAAACTATGAGTCCTTGTTCATGAGTAGCCATATGAGATAAGAGATACACTATGAGTACGATAATGATGATGATAAGCTTAAGTCTAAAGATTCTAGAGTCCATGATATGATGTTCCTATAAAGCTAAATGATGCTATCTATAATCTATTTATGTTGATCATTATATACACTCATCTTATGCTAATTCCCTCAAGGTGAGGCAGAATTCTTATGAAAGCTCCATAATGTAATCGGGGGTTCACGACCTTACGTCACCCCGACAAAGTATAGTTGACCTTGAGTTTCCATGCATGCATTATGATGAGTACATTATGATGAGTATATTATGATGAGTATGCTATATTGAGCATATGATGATGATATTACACCGCGCCTATATGGTCGGGCAGTCACCGCTAAGGCGGGCAGCGTATACGCCATGGCCAAATGGCATGGGCAGACACCACTAGTGGGCAGCATGAGATGGTACCCCAGTTGCGGGAGGCCTGGACGCAGGCTAATGCTAATGATTATCACACCGTACCTCTATGGTTGGGCAGCTTATACATTTGTGCATACATGATATGATGATGATTATGAAAGTAAGCCAAAGACAGCATTATTTCTTTTATGATTCACAGTCAGTTACAGATTGCTCCTCATTTGATGCCTCCTCACTTCATTGATGTTTCAATATTGTTTATGCCATACATACTCAGTACAATGTTCGTACTAGCGGCCGTTTTCTTTGGACGCTGTGTTCATGCCCACAGGTAAACAGGGAGGTGATCCAAACTCGTAGGAGCTATTAGCTGATTTGAAGAGCACTCCATTTTTCGGAGGTGCCATTAATTATTCTTTTGGTATATATGTATATGTATGTTTTGGGCATGACGGGGTCCTGTCCCGTCCAGATGTCTAGTACTCTAGTAGAGGCTCGTAGATGCGCAGTTGTGGGTAGTATGGTCTCACAAGTTTCTCATTGTATGTGTGTGTGTATATATATATATATATATATATATATATATATATATATATATATATATATATATATATATATATATATTTATTTTGATAGCCGAAAGGGCTCATGTAAATAAAGTGAATATTTTTCAAATGAAAGTCGTTTTCTATGATTATGAGCATAAGAAATGTGAATGAAAGCAGGATGAGTAATAGAATGAGTGGTGCTCGGTGGTTAGCCCCTGGTGCCTGTCATGGCCCTAGTCAGGTCGTGACATTAGGTCATAAATACTGAAGTGTGAATAAGACATAAGTGTGACTTGCATGGAATACAAGTTATAGGCTTCACTCTTGAGTACTTAGAGACATAGGGATGGATAAGATATCACCTTTGGAACATAGCTATACTTACAGAATGGGACATGGTTCAACATAGTTTACTCTTATTATTATAAGTCGACACCCTCATTATAAAATAAGACTCATAAGGAACGGATCATAGGCATGAATACTTCGTTCGTCAAGCACCTGAGGCATAAGTAGAAAGTCACCCTGAACTTAAACAGGGCATAGGTACTTCGGAAAAGAAAATGGCATCATTTGCGCCAAGCTACGAGCTAATATAAAACAGTAGCCAGAGGAACATAAGCATGCGTTACGTAGAATCGTGGGTAGGTCATCCACCATGATCTCACAAACATTGTTACGATACCGCTACAAGTAGGATGCATGAAAAAATGAATTGGGGTATGAGTATGTGGCAACGTTGGTAGCAAAATCATTGGGGTCAGAATAAGACATTTACCTTAGGCATTCTCCTCTTATACAAGGGATAGGTGTAGATCACATAGGGTTTTTGTTCTTTAAACGTTGACATTACACTCTCCCTGATTCTTGTCCAAATCATCATCACATTCAAAAATCACTTAGAAGTTAGAACGTGGACATGGGTATAAAAGCACGATAAATAAGTGGGCCATGAACGCAGTTTTTAACTCTAGGCACGAGCATAACCTAATGTGCGAAACATGAAAGGGAATTCCCTTTGCACAGCTTAGTATCATATATAGTCTTAATTCTTGTATCTTAATCGTAGAGTGTAAAGCTCTAACATGGGCATGATATAGGTACGAAAGGCACGAGTAAAGTACGTCTGGGCATTAGTACCACATAGTGCATGAATTACTCTGGACTTGGAACCAATTCGATCTAGAACTTTATCTCATAACATAAGTACCTAGTACTTGATCTCAACGGGCATAACAAAAATCACCTTCTACGCACCTTATCTTGGCTACATGAAACTGTGATCCTGTGACATAATATCCTTAACAGCCATCAAGTTACGAAACACATAATCTATATCGGCACCTTATTGCACGATCTCCCCCTTGTTTCAAAAGCTAACGTTTAAAGTCTGTGGATCCCTCGAGTTAGCGATACGTGATAATCTAGTGGTTCCACTAATTTCCTCTAAAATACTGACGACTCATTTCTTTGGCTTACTTCAAGCAATACTGGGAAAACTGGATTACTTAAATGAATGGGTTTCTAATGTACATGACTAGCATACTTGCTTTGTCAGTCTTGGGGGAAACTCTTTTCTAATAGCACTTAAAGGCTCTTTTCTGTAGCTTACTCTCTTACAGCTTAGATGGTTTTCTTCTTTCACCAATTTCTATACCTCGAATTTATCTTAAACCCTTTGGATTCTAATACGCCTTCGGTGTATTCAGACGGTTGCCCACTCACTAGTGTTAACTTGACTAAGTAACTCAAATCATACTTCTACTAACTCAGCTGAAAATTTCTAATTCATTGTATGTACTCAAACTTACTCGGATTCTGTTAACCACTTGCTAGTAACGTATTCTCTAATTCTTCTCTGAGTACTAAAGTGAAACATAAGGGTTATTTCTAACTTTTCCTCCTCATCTGACTCTATTCTTGGATTGTATACTATCTTTTCCGAACTATAGACATAGATCACACTTACGGAAATTTCATACGTCTCAAACGAGAAATTGGAACAACTAACCCCCACTTTCAAAATTATACCATACTATACACATCAGGGATAAAAATACTTAATAACATAACCCTAAGAGGGAACTGTCATATCTTTTTATCTCATAGTAATATTTGCTTTTTGTAGTAACTCACTAACTTCGTACTCTCTAGGTCTGATTTGAATAAGCTTAAATAATCTAAAACTATCCCTAGAAATTCAATATCATCTGCTCGTGGTTAACTTCATAACATGTTACCTTGTAGGGTCTTAAATCTGAACTATCATCCTTATACTATAGCTCCATGGTCAAAGAACCCAAATAAACTTACTATGCAAGGTATATAGCCTACATGTACTACCATACCGAAACTTGTAAAAAATGGTATTACCGTCTGTTAAACACACCAAGCCCATTTGGCGAGTCTTGGTCTTAAATTTCCTTCTCATCACTTACGCATTCGATACGTGATGTGCCGAGAAATTATGGCACATCTGACACTCTTTTACCAGAAGTTTTACTTGTTTTTAGGCAAGTATGTGTTGTTTTGATGTGTTTTTGACATGTTTACCGGGTAAATCGTAGTTCGGGTTCAAGGAGTTGAAGTTGCAGAAAAATTGCTGTCGATGCTTAAGTTTCACGTCCGTAGAAAGTTTCACCGACCGTATTTCGTTCGTACAAGAGTTGGCAACTCATGAGAATGTCTCGGTGGACAAGTGCTAAACCACGGACAACATACGGACCGTACAATATTGTACGGGCCGTATAAGTTGATGTGACAATAATGGAAGAGACCTTCATGATCGTGGACCGTACGAGCCGTATAACATTACACGGACCGTGGAAGGCCGGTTAGAAGTATTATTCGAAGAACCGAAGGAAGGCCGTAGAAGTCTTGTACGGTCCGTGGAAATTTGTACGACCGTATAAGTGCCGCCTGGGACCTAAGTGCAAATTCTGTAATTTTACGTTTTGAAACCTATAAATAGTCCGTTGTAGTGTTTTAATGATTATCAATTCTCATATTTTTAGCTTTGACTTAGAACATTAAATACTCTCTAATTTTTGAAGGTTCAAACATCAATTCAAGTATTATCAATTCCTCTTTTTTCTTCCA
>NC_081348.1:68797027-68843546 GCF_029784015.1 Lycium ferocissimum | reverse complement strand
AATTAAAGGAAGACTAATGTCTTCTTAAACAAGCTTTGGTCCATAACTTTTATACTTTACAATTAGCCCCCTTTAATTAAAAATAAGGGCATGTAGTGCACGTCCAACATGGCCCCCTTCATGAACTTTCTTGAACTTTGCAAAATTCCCATTTTACCCTTAGTCCTCCGCAATATTTTCCATGAACCCTTTTTCCGAATTTTCCTTTTTACCCTTAACCTTTCTCATTATTTCCATACTACCAACGTCCGTAAATAATGCTCATAACCTACTAATGCATTAAAATAATTTTAGAACATAGTCTTGTCCTTAACTTCTCCCAACGTCCGCACGTACAAAGTACGGGCTATAACATCGTCCATATGTATATTATTCCAGTAGAGGCTCGTAGATACGTATGTGTGGGTAGTATGGTCCAATAGTCATTATGTAAATGGAAGCCTATGTATATTATTATTATTTTGATAGCCCAAAGGGCCTACGTTATATAAGTAGATATGTTCTATACGAAAGTCGTTTTCTATGATTATAAACGATAAGAGAAATGAATAAAGACAGGTTAAGCAATAGAATGTGGGGTGCCCGGTGGTCAGCCTCGTGTACCCGTTGCGGCCCGTAGATCGGGTAGTGACAGACGAGACGTAGAATTTCAAGTGAAAGATTGGGTATCCTTGAAAGTGTCGCCAATGAAGAGCGTTATGAGATTTAGCAAGAAGGGGAAGATAAGTCCCCGGCATATTGGACCTTATGAAATTGTGCGCAAAGTAGGCCAAGTGGCTTGCGAATTAGATTTACCCCTGATTTGGAGTTAGTCCATCCAGTTTTTCGTGTCTCGATGCTTCGTAAATGTATTGAAAATCCTACTAGGATCGTCCAAGTAAACAATGTGCAAGTGACAGAAAAGTTAGCTTATGATGAAAGACCCATTGCCATATTAGACAGGCAAATACGGAAACTTCGGAACAAGGATGTAGCTTCAGTTACGGTCCTATGGCGGAACAACAACAGAGAAGAGATGACTTGGGAGGCGGAAGAGAAGATGAAATCCACCTATCCGCATTTATTTCAATCCCCAGAAGAGATGTATGATGAAACATTGAGATTATGAGGTATGTATACTTTTCCTTTATGCAAATGGGTCGTGTGTGGCCAATTTATATTGCCGTTGTGTTGTGGCCCTGTGAGGCAATGATTTTATGGGCTGTTGTGATAGGATGGTAGTGCCATATTATAGGGGAAACTCTAGCAAAATTTTTGTAGAATTCCCAAGTGCTTAACATTCGAGGACGAATGTTTTTAAGGGGGAAGAATATTACACCTCGGAAAATTTTCCGTTGATGCACAGTGAATATGCTAATGAGGAGTATGAAGTATATGATGTTTTGATAAGTAAGTAATGACTTTTGATGACCTTAAGTAAGATTTTAAAGGCATCCGATGTTAGACGAGAAAGTGGCCAAGAGAAGGCAATGTATGCGATAAGTATCGGAAAGGATTTACAATTAACAAGTTGATGATGAATTAATAAGGTGTTGGGGAAGAGTTATAACGCCCCTTAGATTGTTAATGAAGTGATAAACAAGTGCTAAGAAGGTTCCATAAGGATTGGAGATCAAACGAGACGACGGGATCGAACTTGGTGAAGCAAGTAAGTTGAGTTTCGCGGCACGGCCAGGTTCCTTGCCAACATCATGATCCACGGGACCGTGGATGTGTCCGTGGAACCGCGCCAGAGAACATAGGCCGGGCCGGTCATGAACCACGACCTCGCTCCACGCCAAAGACTTGGTTCCACGTACCGTGGAATGTATCCGTGGAACTCCCGACGGGCTGAAATGTTCCAAGTTTATAAATGTATTTCCACTTAATTTATTTCATTCCATACACTTCTCCATCTCTCTCAAAGCCTCTAGAACCTTCCATACACTTCAAACACACGAATTCAAGGAAAATTGTGATCAACTTCATCAAACCAACATGAATCAAGTGTATGAAACCTCACTAAAGTCATCTAAACCAAGAAATTCAAGGAAGAGTGATAAATAGGGTTTTGGTGCAAGAGGTATGTTATCACCAAGGCTTGTTCCTCCACCATCTAAGGTAAGTTTTATGGTATTTTCATGATGTTAGAAGTATAGTAAAGTTGAAACACTTGGGTTGTATGAAAATATATGAAATGGGTCATAAATGTGGCAATAGTGTTGTTGATGAATAGAAGTTTGGTTTGAGTTGTGACTGTTGATATGTTGAGATTATGAATATGCTATAAATGACATGTAGAACATGGAATAAGTATTGTATGTGAAAGAACATGATAGTGAACTTTGGTCATGAATATGAAGGATTTGGAGTGAAATTTCTAAATGTGGATAATGTGAATGGATGAAGCTTATTGTTTATGATATTGTGATCGTTGTTATGAATGTTGAGGGTTGATATAGAATATGGCAAAAAGTAGTACAAACAAAGGAAATGTCCGCCCAATTTTCTATAGCTTTAGTAAGTACGCTCTCGTGATTGTCTAACTAATGTTGATACGAATCCCATTGAAGGTATTAACAAGTGCATTAAAAGAGGACGAGCAAGAAATCGAGTAGTTAAATGACAAGGGTATGTAAGGCTCAACCTTTCTTTCTAAGGCATGACTCTATGGTATGAATCCTCCTATCTTTCTGTAATTTCTCTACATATATGTATGTATAGGAAATGATGAGTCTACGTTATAAAGAGCTCGCATGAGATGAAGTAAGAAGTATGTTATGAATATGATGATGAGTCGAGTCTAGAGATCCTAAAACTTATGATACAAGATTTCAACAAAGCTAATGACCTTCATACGACGCCTTGCTATTATTCCTTGTTGATAGACCCATCTTACGATGTTAGTCTCTTTCCCTTCAAGGCATGACTTTCCTCCGTCTCCATGAATCTACCCAAATTCCGAAGAACTAAGAGCCTACGTTCATGAATAGCCATATGAGAGAAAGATAAGAGATATATTATGAGTACGATAGTAATGACGATGAGTCTATGACTATAGGGAGCTATACATGTATAAGATAAAGAAGAGAGATGAGGCACGAGCCCGATAATTGATGATGATGAGTTAAGTCTAAAGGGTCCTAGAGTGAGAAATGACGTCCACGAAGTCAATGATTCTAAGTACGGTTCCATTGATGCTTCTTCTTATGTACACTCACCTTAAAATGTTAGTCCCTTCAAGGTGTGATACGATGATCTGATTACTCCATAATGTGGTCGGGATTTCACGACCTTACGTCTACGACATGACTATAGATGCCTATGAGTCCCAATATATGTTGTGATGATATGTCGCATATATATACATGTATGTAATGATACTAATTACGATAGTAGCCACGATATGTTTGTAAGACGATTAATAATTGTGAATCTATGATATGTATGATGATGTTAGCCTATAATGTACCTATGAAATGTATGGTAACGATAAGCATATGTTATGTGTGTGATGATGAGATTCGACCGTGCTTAATTGGTCGGACATGTCACCACTAGTGGGCTGCGTGCGACTACACCGCGCCGAGAGTGCCGGATACGACCACCACCAGTGGGCTGCGTATGCGAGGTTGTTGCTATGATTCCACCGCGCCTAGAAGGCCGGACATGACCACCACCGCGGGTGGGTGCAAGGCGACTACACCGTGCCTAGAGGGCCGCGACATGACCACCATCGTGGGGCCGCATACGACGGGTACCCGTACGCGACTAACGATGATGATGTATGATATGCGTGTATGTATGATGTGATAATGTTTGTATGATATGATGATGTAGGTATGGTATGACGATGTTCGTATGATGTGATAATGTATGTACAACGTGACGAGGTATGTATGATAAGACGAGGTATACGCTATGGTACTTATATGATATGCTATGTGTAATATATGTATAAATATATCCGGTCGAAGGTTATGTCCTCGTCCGTGCCATTATGCCTTCCTATTATATTCATTTCATTCATGCCTTGCATACTCGTACAATATTAACCGACGTCCTTCTTTGGACGCCGTGTTCATGCCCGTGTGTAGACAAAGAGAGCGCGGCATCCGTAGGGCTATCGGCCAGACACGGAGTCCTCCTTATTCGGAGGTGCTATTATTTTGAGTCATTATTTTGTGTACATCTATTTTGGGCATGACGGGGTCCCGTCCCGTCCATATGTTCCGGTGTTCTAGTAGAGGCTCGTAGATATATATGGTATATAGTTCTTATGTATACGTATATATATATATATATATATATATATATATATATATATATATATATATATATATATATATATATACTATTTTGATAGCCTAGATGGCTCGATGTTTATAAAGTCAATGTGTTTAAATGAAAGTCATTTTCTATGATTATGAATGATAAGAAATATGGGTGAAGACGGATACGCAATAGAACCAGTGGTGCTCGGTGGTCGACCTCGGGTACCGATCACGGCCCTAGTCGGGTCGTGACATATGAAATATTTTGGTGTTGATAATATTGTTGTTGATGTTGGTATTGTTGTTGTTGTTGTTAGTTGTTGAATTAAGAATTCGGGTTAGGCAAATAAGCAGGGGAGATTCTGCCCGAATTTTGGCAGATTTTAAAGAGGTTTAATTTGAAGGTTTAGGACAAGTGTATGATAGTGAGCCTAGCAATATGAATGGTTTTATATGTAGATTTCAAGACAGCAAGTAGGTTGGAAAGTCGAGAAGCGAGCTTCCAGGTATGTTAAGGCTAAACTGTTATATCCCATATTTTGTACATTGGGACAATCCGAGTTAACCATGAGAAGTTAGGGACAAGACTATTCCGGGATACGAAGTAGAGACTTTTAACCACGATTTTGTTTTAAGACATAAGTTGCTTATGATTTTGTTGGCATGGAATATTAAGGAAAATTTGGGGTTAAAAGTTAATTTTAGAAAGTTGACAATTCATGATATTAAAGGGCCAAGTGGCTGGCCATATGAGGGTGGGCCAAGGTCCACATGGAAGCTTAATATATGTGCATAAAAGATGTCTAATTAGTCATAGTCTTCATCTTCACCACTTAAGAAAATTGTAGAACCTTGGAGAAAAAGAAGAATGAGCATTCGGCCATGGTGAAAAAAATTGAGGTCCAAAAATAGTGATCAAAAAAATATTTTCTCCTAGCAATTCAACCAATTGAAAGGTCCTCTTTAACGTGAGATAGTTGTTGGAGCAAGCAAACCATTCGTTTTATCATTTGCAAACCCTAGCTAAGTTGTGAAGTTGAGTGGAAAAGGTAAGGTTTAATCTTCTTTTTCATATGTTATGAATGGTTTGTACATGTTGTAGTGTGTGGAAATGGATGAAAATCATGAACTTGGTGTGTTAGGGTGGTGGCCGAATATGGGTCATCTTGTATGGCAAGGAATGAATTAATTCTATGTGGTATTTTGGTTGTTGTTGTTATGGGTTCTATGATGATAATGAGAGTTTAATGATTCAAGTTGACGTTGTAATTGTTGCGGGCTGTTTTGGAAGTTAACGTGATTCTTATGTAGTTTTTATATTTATGAGAATGACATTGTTAATGTGTGGATTGTTTGTGTAATTCATGAATTTGGGAGAGAGGAATGTGTTGTTGTTGTTGTTCTCGGGTTTGGGATGATTTCGGGTGGAGTGGAGTTTTGGTTGGGTTGTTTTGAATATTGTGTGAGTTGTTTAAAGTGTTCTTGAATTTTGTTTGAATGATCTCGGATTAGTACTTGAACATGTGAGCGTTGATGTTGGTTTGAATGTATGTAGTTGAATTGAATATAATTGGAATGTTGTCGAATTATGTAGAAAAAGAGTTACTAACGTTAGAATGCGTTTTGAATTGCTTGTTGATGTTGTTAATATGGTTGTTGGTATTGTTGTTGATGATTTGGCCTAGTTGAATTCTCGGGGTTGTTGGATTTACAGGGGAAATGCTGCCCAAATTTCTGTAGAATTAAGTGCTAGCTTGGGATTGAATTCCTAAAATACCTATAGCTAATGTTTGGTATTTAATGACGTTATTGTAGATCTTGGGGAGCCCGAGACTTAGGTTTGGATTAGCTTTGAGAGCGGACGAGGTATGTAAAGCCTAACCTTTCTTTCTTTTGGCATGTCTTAGTTGTAGGTAAGCTATGATACGAGCCTCGGGGTAACTCTATTCTTGCGATCCGAGCATGTCTACGATTCTTATTCACCTCTTAATAGTGGCATTCGTAATGTAATAGAATTATGGTCTTTATGTCTGTTGTATGATTGGATTTCAATATTGCAAAAAGAATTTTTGTTCTTAAAGGATTCTATGTCTAATAATGGCCGTAACTTTCGTAGACAGAACCGGATCGCCTCGATATGCTCGTAGGAGTTACGTAGCGTATAATGACTCTAACTTTCATAGGCGGGCTCGGATTGGGTTGATACTTGTCCGTGGGTCCCGCGACTTTCCGTTGTATAGTTCCAATGACTTTGTGACAGAACTTGACATAGCTATCACCCCGACCCCCGAGTGTTGATTACTTACTTATCTATTGAGTCTATAATGATGATTTTTATGCATATGGTTACTCACGACTCTGCTCGTGCATATGGTTGATATATCTTTCGCCGAGTCCCGGGCCGGTTATGTTATCGTGCGTACTATGCTATATTCCGGAGTATGATGTGTTATGGTTCGCCGAGTCCCTCGCTATAGGGTCAGGTTCCGTATATATTATAGTGTTATGCTGTGTTATGGCGTTATGATGTGTTATGGGATATGCGGGTTCGGAGATATGAAATCTTACGGCGTTGATATGTTATGGCGCCAATGACGGGTGGCGACCATATTTCCTGAGCCCCATGCATTATTTGCGTTTTGAAACTAAATGTTTTTGTAATTTGCGTGTTGTACTTATTTACTGTACTTCTTGTTTCGATTATGATTCCTGTTTACTGTATTTCATGCTTTGCATACTCAGTACATATTCGTCGACCCCTTTCTTCGGGTGCGTTTCATGCCCGCGGGTACGGACGCCCACTTTGGTGATCCATGACTTAGGACACCTATTCGCTGTTGGAGCGCTCCTTTGTTCCGGAGCCTATATTTTGGTACATACTGTTCCGTTGTATATGCATATGTCTATTCAGGGGTACGGCGGGGCCCTGTCCAGTCATATGATTTTGTTGTTACTCTTAGAGGTCTGTAGACATATATATGGGTTGTGTATATTCTTGTTCGAGTTGTGTTCGCATGATTTATGTTTTGGGCGGTCCCGTTCGCCGCGGCGACCTTGTCGGCTTGCGTTTGTATATATTTTGGGACGCTGTGCTTATGATAGCCTTGTTGGCTTCTGTGATATATATGCTTGTCCATGCGACAATTTGGAGACTACGTATGATCTTTGTATATGTGTAAGTATTTGTATGCTGATTCTGATTGTGGGGTATGTACGGGTGCCCAGCTCGGGCACTAGTCACGGCCTACGAGGTTGGGTCGTGACATAAACCTTTCTTTCAAAGGCATGATTCCTATGTTTTGATTGTTCTACATGACATCCATATATATATATATATATATATATATATATATATATATATATATATCTATAGTTTACGAAAAATCTTACAATGACTCCAATGCTGAGATTTTCAAGCCTAAGGTTCTGAGATGATTTCATAGGGGTGTTTGGTAACTAGAGAGCGTGGCACTATATAATATTTGGCCTCGGCTTATGTCCGAGCGTGCTATATATTATATGGCCTCGGCTTATGTCCGAGTGTTTTATATAACATATGGCCTTTTCAAGGTAATGTACGGCGTGCTATATAACATATGGCCTCAGATTATGTCTGAGCATGATATATAACATATGGCCTCAATTTATGTTATGGATCATTCAAAGTGAGACATGATAGTGGTGATGATTATGGGAGTGATGAAGGTCCTTATTATCTAAACGCATAAGATTTTAAATAAACGAATCTCCAAAGACTATAAGTTGTGTTCGGAAGGGTTTTGTAACAGTATTCTATGTTGATTTAGTAACGTCTTAAGTAGATGGTGAAGGGGCATCCATAGGTTGTGCAATTTCATAATGTTGTCTAATTGAAGCAACGGGGACATTCAAAAGGTTTTCTCTTTCCTATGCATTTTACATTTAAATTTTGGAGTCTCGAAGGAGACAAATGAAAAAGGAAGAAGTTCCCGTATTTTGCGTTATACGGAAGTTGCTGAGTGTACGGGAGTCTTTTGATGGTTTTCAAAGATTTTCATGCATTTGCATATTTACATACATGCACGACATCATTTCATGGGGAAGGGAAAAGGGCTAAGGCGTTATATACGCAAATCCCAGGAAATCGCTAGTATACAATGATTATGATGCGAAGATGGGCCATTATGGTATTATGCCCGAAGGGACTCCTTTTGTATTGAAGCGGGGTAAAGGCATGCATTATATATGTATATACATACTCATGTCGCATCAAAGTTCATGTTGTTAAAAGTACACGTTTAAAAGAGTTGGATTAGAGAAAAAAGTAAAATATGAGTCAAATATGGAAATAATGGTATTTTATCGTAAGTTAATTTCGAGATCATATTATTTCAGTATAATACTTGTTGTATGATGTTGATTTGAGGATGTATTTGAATGAATATTGTGTTGTGTTGCGTTTCATGTGTGGATTCTTTTGAAAGGGGATTGTGAGGATTGAATACATTTGGCTATAGGATGTTCCTAGATTATATATTAGGGGTGGATTGGTTTGAGCTGTTTATTATATCGGAGTGTTGCCGAAATGCTGCCCAAAGTTAGCCTTTTATGTTATGGTATTTTGTATATGTTAGAGACTCTTGAATGTAGAGTTGTGAGCTTGGTATGTTTGTCGAGATACGCAAAGGTGATGTCGGCTAGTCATTTGTGTACTTTAAAAGAGTGTATTTTAGATGATTTCTATTTTGGAAAAGTTTTATGTTCTTAAAAGTTTTTAAAGATGAGATATGTTTGATAATGATGCGAATAAGCCTATGAGATGATGCTATTATGAGAGTCGGATAATCCTATCTTGAGGATTGGGGTGTGATCTCTTGTAGAACTCTCCTCATAGGAGGATGAGGTTCCGGAGGAAATGTACGGTCCAATTATACGGACCGTATAATTTATACTCCGTATAATAGAGCTTTCATTTGGGCTCGCATGCTTTATTTTCTTTTTCCATATATGCACGACCCTTTTTCTTATTTCTCATTTCCCACTTCTCCCACACCCTCAAAAGTCCTAGAACCTTCTTCCAAGCATACCAAGACAAATCTAAGGTGAAATCAAAGATCAAACACCAAAAGGTAGTAGAATCAAGTGCAAGAATCTAGTATATGATGTTTGATAAGTAGCAAGTAGTATCTTTGGAATTGAAGCTAGGGTATTATTCAAGTGAACCATTACAATATAAAACTCATTTCTACATAATAAAAGGTAAGTTTTATGATCATTTCATGTTACGTAGAATATTCAGAGAATGAAAGACTTGGATTATGGAAGGAAGTAGAAGATGGGTTACAAATATGAGAATAGTAGTGTTTTTGAGATCTATCACATGAATCAGAGGGTTCTTGACACACATGAATCATTATAAATCTATTGACATGGTGGGGAGAAACGTTACGTTATAATTGATGTTATAAATAGCTATTTATAATATGGGAGAAACTTTATATAAGGATGAATGTGATGTTATATTATGATAGAAGATGGGTTACAAAAGAAATTAGCATGTGATGACTTTGAATCAGGGTTACGATTATAATTTGTTATAAATTATATTAAGAATGGAGAAACATTATTGAGGATGATAATGTATTATGAACTCGATAACCAAGTTTACTAATCCTTATGATGTCGAACTTATGATATTATGATTGTGATCATGAATGTTATTATTAACGTTTGGGAGTTATTATCTTATATGGAGAAAGTTGTAGAAACAAAGGAAATGCTGCCCAATTTTTGTTAGATTTAGCTTAAGCTTGAGTATGTTTTCGATTATCTAATCTTAGCACGACTTCCTTTGAATGTAGACTTACGAACTTGGAAGGAAGCGTATAGTCGGCAAGTTAGAAAGGTAAAAAGGTCGGTAAGGCTAGTCCTTTGTTTTCTAAGGCATGATTCCTATAACATGACTTTTTTGTTTTTCCATGACCTTCTTACATTCCGGAAACGATGAGACTATGTTTGAAAAGAGCTTCTCACGAGATAAAAATAAGAGATACGTTACGAATATGATAATGATGATGATGCGTCCAAGCCTAAAGATTCTAAAGCTCATGATATGATATTCCACGAAATAAATATGATTCCTTGATGTTATCCATTGTTTCTAGACTCACCTTATAATGTTTGTTCCTTCAAGGTGAGACATGATGCTTAGGATTACTCCATAATGGAATCGGGGGTTGTCGACCTTACGTCACCCCGAAGGAGTTATAGTTGTCTTGAGTCCTTATGTATGCTTTATGATAAGTATATGATGATGAGATTACACCGCGCCTAGATGGTAGGATATGTCACTGCGAAGGAGGGGTGCATACGATTACACCGCGCCTAGATGGCCGGACAGATGGCGGGACATGTCACCACTAGATGGCCGGGTCACCGCTTATGATTATACGATTACACTATGCCTAGAGGGTTGGACATGACACCACTAATGGACGGCGTGCGATGGTTACCCGGATGTGGGTTAACGATGATGGTATATGTGATATGCATAACATGTGTTTTCTTTTAAAGGTTGAGCAGGTTATATCTTCGCCTCATGTTTCATGATTTCTTTATAATGCAAGTATTATTCATTCCTTACATACTCAGTACTTTATTCGTACTTATGTCCTTTCTTTTGGACGCTGTGTTCATGCCCACAGGTAGACAGGGAGGTGGCCCAAATTCCTAGGAGCTACTCAGAAGACTTACAGGAGCACTCCATTACTTTGGAGGTGCCATTTTGATATATTATTTTGTGTATATATTTGGGCACGACGGGGTCCTGTCCCGTCCCTATGTCTAGTACTCTAGTAGAGGCTCGTAGATGCGTATGTGTGGGTAGTTGATTCCCCATGCTGATTACATTGTAAATTTGTATATCATTTTTGTGCAGCGTTTTTATATATATATATATATATATATATATATATACGCGTATATATATATATATATATATATGTGTTCGGGATGATATGATGATTAGGATAATTAATGAGTGGTGCTCGGTGGTCAGCTCTGGGTACCCGTCATGGCCCCCTAGTCTGATCGTGACAAAAGTGGTATCACGGCAGTTCCGTCCTAGGGTATGTCTATTAGCCGTGTCCAGTAGACTCTTGTTTATGGTGTGTTGCGCGCCACATCTATACGGAGGAGTATACGGGGCATTTAGGATGGTTACTCTTCTTTCATATCTAAGATCACGCAATAGGACCAAGCCATAGGAAATGAGATTCCTTATACTAATCCTTGATTTCAGCAAAAAAACGGTATCGACAGAAGAAAGTGAGTGGTGATATTGGAAGTTACAGAGGTAAGTCACTTCGTTGGGACTACGTTATCAGGATATGTATTTATATGATAATAGATTGGTTGTCATAGAGGTAAGTCAGTGAAAGTACAACAAAGGAATTGATTAAATGTATCTCTTGATGATAAGTTCAGTTATAATTTTGTGAACTAAACAAATTGAATGAATTAGTACAAAGGTAAGCAACGGTACGAAAAGATGTATGTCGGGTAAGGTAAGAATATTGAGGTATGATTGAAATGCAAAGCTGAAGAATGAAAGGGAAAGTAAATAGGAAGACATAATAGGGCAGATTGCTAAAGGATCAGGTACATCTCGATGTGTGGTATATGAGGTAAGTTTCGACATCTTTGTACTTTTAATCAAAAATATATATATATATATATATATATATATATATATATATATATATATATATATATATATATATATATATATTAGTATGTGAGGCGATGTGTGGTATATAGTTTCGACATTGTTGGTATTTGCTGCGTGCAGGTTTTGGATAGTAAGAAATATAGAGGGAAATCTGCCAAAATTTTCCTAGAATTTAAAGGAGATAAGATATAAGCTTGTAATATGTCCTAACGGGAAAAGATGTTGTGTAAAAAGTAATGGAAGGACGGGATTAAGTTAGGAGTATCGTTGACAACTACAAGAGATGAGTTAAATATTGTTGAATTGATAGTAACGGTAATTATAACATCGACATTGATACGGTAAAGAGAAATGCTAGAGTAAATCAGGGAGACTGGTAGTACTAAAACACGGCATAGAAGAGAAGGGGTAACTCCTATAGAGTGTGATATTGGATGGAAAAGCACAAGTGAGATACGACAAGTCTATTAGCAAAATATAGTGACAGCATGATTGAGACAGCGGTATGAAGAACGAAGGGTTATAACGAATGTGGAAACCTTGGTAAGACAACTCATGTGGTGAGTGTAATAGGGCTGATCAGAAAGAATAACAGGTTAAGTATGCCTACTCCACGAGGTTTATTCCATTTTATACGCAGGCTTGCGAATGAAATCAAGAAGTGGCACTCTATAGAGTTGATATGATCAGGATATAATAAGAACGTAGCAAGAACCGTAATACAAGGTAAGTAAAGCATAACAAGGAAACGACTAAAGATGTAGCATATTCTATATGAATAAGGAGTGAATGCAAGTGGCAAACCTATAAGCGAACCATGGGGCAGTAAATAAGAAAGCTTATAAAGCCTTGTTAAGGGAAAGTCTAGCATAGAGGTTTCGCAATGACAGGAATGATAGCAAGCAAAAAAAAAAAAAAAAAAAAAAGAGGTCAACTTGAAAAAGAAATCAGAGGAAAGTGATATGGCAAAGTAGTAACAGTTTGTGATTTGTCTAATCGAGACCACGAGTGGTGTCTTCGGCTAGATGTAAAAGACTAAGACTACAGAGAGATGAATAACGAAATAGAACGATTATAGGAAAGGGATCAGCAAAATAAAGATGAGAGAGGGTGATTAGATTAAACAAAATAGGTTTTGGAAGCGAAGAATTGATGGTATAGAAGTGCTATATTCAATAGGACAAACGGTACTGAGTTAAGAATAGGGTTCCTTGTGCGAGGAATAAGGGATTGATTATAAAACGGGAGGTAATAAGATAAATTGAGGAGGAAAGAATGTAAAGGAATAAGTATGGGTATAGAAAGAAAAGGAAGATGCATCTCCTACGAATATTCTATACCAAGACAAAACGAGTAAAGTATATAAAGGACTAAGTAGGAGAGAAAAATGTGACCATGAGTTATGAGTTTACCGTACGACGATAAAGTGATAAAGCAAGGCTATCATCAATGACAAATACGATATGATTATGATTGGTTTTGAAATCAATGTTGAGTGCAACACGAGAGTAAAAGAGTATGAGGCATAAGGGGTATTAGTTGTGCATGAGACTTAGATCCCTGAAACCAATGATGGTGGTTCAAGGGAAAATGCATTTATGGTTACTATAAGTCGATTATGGGAAGGAGAGAAATAACTTGAGATGGGAAGAAAAGGGAAAGATGATGCTATAAGTGAACTCTGAGTATCGAGAATGGGATAAGTGACATTGCATGGATGGTACGGATAACTAGACATACTACTATTTTGAGTATCCCTATGGGACAGAAGTTGTTAATTGGAGCGGATGTAGAGATTGACTCATAACTAACGGTTGAGCTAAGTAAAACGCATCCTTGTTTGGATTGCTATGTCGGTTGCATTACTTGATTATAAAACTGCAAGATGAGTATGTTAAGACTTCACACATGAATTACCGCAGCTATAAATTATGGGAAATGACATGAAAATGATGCGGTATAATAAGGGAATTGAGGAAAGGGATATATGAATTCAATATTGGAAGTGAGGCAACGGATTTGAGAATGGTATAAGTAGAACCCTTAAAGGGGGGAAGCGAGTAAGGAAAATTCCGGATTTGTTTCCTTGTGAGTAGGCTAATGTGGACTTAAGGTGATTATGAAATCCTTACAAGATTAAGGGAAATATTAGATAGCTTAAAGTGCATACTATAATATTTTGAAGTCATATGAATATGTGAAATCTAATTTGTTGAAGGAAGTGAAATGTAAGTCGTGTTCTAAGGAAAGGATGAGAGGTAAGACGGAAGAAGAAAAAAGGTTCGATTGTGAATGATCAATGGACTGACTACATATATATCTCTAGACAGTAACAAATGGAATTGCACCCCCGGTGAGTTACACGGTAAAGGTCCCAGGGAGTGATTATGGAGGAAAGGTGAGCCAAGAGAGGGCGAGTTTGTGGACGATACGGTATAGGGAGTATAGAGCGAATATGAGCTATATTAGTTGAAATGGTGAACATACAAGATGGTCTATGGGTATTGATAGAGGTAATGAAAGAAATACTGGGGTAAAGACAATTCCCTTATGGTTTGATAGTTGTGGCAACTAAACGGTAACCAAAAGAGACCATCAAAGGAGTAGTCTTCGACTTTCCGAAGCAACGTGGCCGTTGGAGGCGTAAGAATGAGATAATACAAGATATGGGCCATAGAACGTAAATCGGGTTGAGAATCCAACATGGCAGTCGTACAATAATAAGGTGGACTATGAGGTAAAGTTAAAGGATAGGCATAAAAACGGAACAACAATCCCAAAAAGATATCTCACATGGTATTGGGCCTTCAAGTAAGATAGAAAAGAATAAAAGTATTTTATATAATAAGGGCGAATGAATATGAGGAGATACAAGCGATGAGAGTAAGACTTGGATTAGAGAGAGAAGTGAATAATGGGCTAAGATGCTAGTCAAGTGAAATAGCCACTGCAAGTTAGTTGTATGGATGCAAGGTTCTAAAATTTCATACTGATGGAGATAGCATTGTAGAGGGAAAGCCTCAAAGGCAATACTTGACTCAGAATTTGATAATGTCTTTGTTAATAGAAGGATGTGGAGTTAACAATAGAAGAGGATCGAAATGAAAATGAACCATTTAGAAGCATGTAAATATTTGAGGGTAGCAACCTATATTGAAAAGGAAAAGCTGTGTATGATTATTTAGAAGAGGAAGTTTATAGATTATGCGAGCATTTCAAGCATAGAATACTCAAATGTACAGGAAAAAAAGGTGAAAGGCGATAGTGTAGGAGGTAATAAGGAGTAAACTTGTGTAAGACAATTCCGTGGTATTAGCCAAGAATGAGGATGAATCTAGAGCTGAAATAGGCGTGGTAACTGTAAAGAATCATAAGCTATTTATGATTTTTTTTTTTTTTGTCAAAATGCTTGGTTCTCTACCAATGTCTGAAGATTGATATGTTTCGAGAGATTTGGGGAAAATGGGCCATTCTAGTAAACCTTTACTTTGGAATAAATAAGCAGATAGAGCTCGTTTTCTAACTTCCCAAGGTATGTTAAGGACACGTACGTTAAGCCTTTAAGAAAGATGAAAAGATCTGTAAGATGGCTTGGAATTGATATATATCGGTGGTCACATAAAGCTTGCGAAGAATGAGAGGTATTAAATCATTAGAGTGTGGAAATTTCATTTCGAAAAGATTTGGGAAAGGTTATTGAAAGATTTTATGAGAATTTCTGGCTGCCCTCTCAAAGGGTTTTTGAAGTAGCGAAGGAAGAACTGATGGAAGCTTGATGAAGATATTAGGGAAGAACACGTAAGTAGAAGAGATGCATTAGGAAGAGAAAGAGGGTACGAAGTCCGAGTATACACATTTATCTCCACTCCCAAAAGAGGTTCAAGATGAAACACTATTGCCCCGCAGGTATGCAATGCTTTACTTTTAATGCTCTTGGTCGTGTGTGGCCATATTGTGTGTTGTGATATTGTAGTCCTGAGTGGCAGTGTTATTATAGACTATTGTGGCAGGATGGTAGTGTCATATTACAGGGAAAACTCTGGCGAAATTTCTATAGGATTTCCGAGAACTTAACATTCGAGGACTAATGTTTTTAAAGGGGGGAAGAGTGTTACACCTCGGAAAATTTCATGTCGTTATGTGGTAGATAGATTAACACAGGGTGAGATGTATGCGATGTCTCTACAAGTAATAAGGGCTACCTAGCGGTTCTAATTAAGATTCCAAAGATGCTTGAGGCAAGAGAAGAAAGTTCATTGAAGAATGTAAGGTATAAGTCATATTTTGGAAGGGTTTTGCAAGTACCGATCTAATGTTGACTTAAGGATGTCTTAAAGAAGAGCTATAACGCCCCTTGGATTGTTAATGAAGTGTTAAACAAGTGCCAATAAGGTTCCATAAGAATTGGAGACAAAACGAAACGACGAGGGCAAGTTTTGGGAAATTGTGGATTGTACGGTCCTTTATACGGGCCGTATAATTTATACAGCCCGTACTCAGTCCGTATAACTCTCTTAGAGGAGGATGAGATTCTGCAGGAAATGTACGGTCCAATTATACGGACAGTATAATTTATACGGTCCGTGTAATAGGCCATAGATTTCTGGTCGGGTCAGATTTTCTTTTTGCGTATATGCACGACCCTTCATCTTATTTCTCATTTCCCAGTTCTCCCACACCCTCAAAAGTCCTAGAACCTTCTTGAAAGTATACCAAGACAAATCTAAGGTGAAATCAAAGATCAAACACCAAAAAGTAGTAGAATCAAGTGCAAGAATGCTAGCTAGAGTTGATGGAAGCATGGAATCTCTTTGGAATTGAAGCTAGGGTTTTCTTCAAGTGAACTATTCCCATCTAAAACTCATTTCTACATAATAAAAGGTAAGTTTTATGACCATTTCATGTTACATAGAATATTGAGAGGTTTAAAGACTTGAATTATGGAAGGAAATAGAAGATGGGTTAGAAAGATGAGAATAGTAGTGTTTTTGAGTAGTAGCTTCACATGAATCATGATTCTTGACACGTTACGAGTATAATCATGTTATAAATGATATTGAGAATATGGGAGAAACGTTATATGAGGATGAATGTGATGTTATACTATAGCTATGGTTATGAATGACTTTGAAAGGGAATTGTGGGAATTGGATAATGTCGAACTTGTCAAGTTATTGATTATGATATAATGAGTATTGTCATTGATGTTTAGGAGATGTTATATCATATGGAGGAAGTTTTAGAAACAAAGGAAATGCTGCCCAATTTTTGTTAGCTTTAGCTTAAGCTTGAGTATGTTGTTGATTATCTAATCTTAGCACGAATTCCTTTGAATGTAGAATTACGAACTTGGAAGGAAGGGTATAGTCGGCAAGTTAGAAAGGCAAAAAGGTATGTAAGGCTAGTCCCTTGTTTTCTAAGGCATGATTCCTATGATATACTTCCCTTATCTACCATGACTTTCTTACGTTCCAGAAATCATGAGTCTATGTTTATAAAGAGCTTCACATGAGATAAAGATAAGAAATACATTATGAATAAGATGATGATGATGCGTCCAAGTCCACAGAGTCTAGAGCTCAAGATATGGTATTCAATGAAGTTAAAGATTCCTTTATGTTATTCATTGTTGTTACACTCACCTTATAATGTTCGTTCATCAAGGTGAGACATGATGATTATGAGTACTCCATAATGGAATCGGGGGTTCCCGACCTTATGTAACCCCGATAGAGCAATAGTTTGTAATTGAGTTCTAATCTATGCTTATGAGATCTATATGATGATGAGATTCCACCGTGCCTAGATGGCTGGACATGTCACCGCGAAGGCGGGCTGCTTATGTTTGTACCGTGCCTAGATAGACGGACATGTCACCACGAAGGCGGGCTGCATACTTTTACACCGTGCCTAGATGGCCAGACATGTCACCGCGAAGGCGGGCTGCAAACAATTCCACCGTTCTTAGATGGTCGGACATGTCACCGCTAATGCGGGCTGCTTATGATTACACCATGCCTAGAAGGCTGGACATGACGCCACTAGTGGGCGGCCTGCGATGGTTACCCAGACGCGGGTTAACGATGATGGTATGCGTGATATGTATAACATGTATTTTTATTTTAAAAGCTAAGCAGGTTGTATCTTCGTCCCATGCTCCATTACTTCTCTATTATCTTAGTATTATTCATGCCTTACATACTCAGTACAATGTTCGTACTGATGTCATTTCTTTTTTGGATGCTGTGTTCATGCCCACAGGTGGACAGAGACGGTATGATCCGTAGCAAGACTTATCGGGCCGGATTCCTTGGAGCACTCCATTATTCCGGAGGTGCTACTTATGATCATATTTTTTTGTGCATATATTTGGGCACGACGGGGTCCTGTCCCGTCCTTATATCTAGTACTCTAGTAGAGGCTCGTAGATGCGTATGTGTGGGTAGTAGATACTCCATGATGACTACGTTGTACGTTTATATATCCTTTTTGCGTACCGTAAGGGCTTATATATATATATATATATATATATATATATGCATGTGTTGCCTTCGAGATCATATGAGTCCAGGATAAGTAGGATGATTGACATGATGAGTGGTGCTCGGTAGTAAGCTCCGGGTACCCGTCATGGCCCCCTAGTCGGGTCGTGACAAGATCCGTCTCAGGTTCTTCCTGTTGAATCCATTGAGGTCAATCCTGACTTGACATATGAAGAGGAACCTATTCAAATCTTGGCGCGTGAGATAAAAGAGCTTAGAAACAAGAAAATTCCATTAGTAAAAGTCCTTTAGAGAAATCATTTTGGCAAAGAGGCTGCCTGGGAGCGAGAAGAGGATATGCGAATTCAATATCTCCATTTGTTTCGAGACTAGCAGAAGGTAAATTTTGGGATGAAATTTCTTAAGGGGGAGAGAGTTGTAACACCCCAAAAAAGTTTTTAAACTAATACTTGAATTTTTGATTGATCATATCTTTATAGTAAGGATATATTTACTTCGCACTCCTTACGTGAATTTGACGATATATGAAAATGGCTTACTTTAGATTGTGTTAATATTTACAAGGAAGTTTCGTGATGTTGTTGTGCTTACCACTTACCATCCACTTGATAAATTTATTATGAAATACAATAGATATAGATAGGTTTGGGCAGCCTTTTTTTATTTTATTGTTATTATTATTATTTTTCATCCTTATCTAAGTAAGATATATGCCTTTTTGGGGCTCTTATCCTCTCAACCACCTCCAATTTCGTTTTCTCCAAGAAAATAAAACCCCAAAACCCCTCTCCACTCATCAAATTCTCCCACAAAATCAATCATCAAGACTTGTTTTGTTTGAGCCACAAACAACTCCACACGATTGAGGTAAGTTCAGAACCCGTTTTTGAACTGGACAGTTGTTAGTGTTTTCAGCATATCTCCTTGTATAAAATTTAGTTTTAAGTGATCCAAGATGTTCTAGAAAGCTATTTCATTGCCCTATAACTTTTGTTCAGGCTCCTAAACTCAGTTTTGCTTTTATTTACTGGAAACGGGGTGATGATGTACAGGGTAGGTGCTGCCCAAATTTATGTTTTGCAAACCCTACCTGTACTACTGTTAGTACTTTAAGCATATATTTTTGTACAAAACTGCCATAGGTGTGATTTAAATTTCACTGAAACCCCAAGACATATATCTACAACTTTCATTAAGGCCACAAAGTCTATTTGTGTCGTTTACTCCTTTGAAACTGAGCCACAATACAAGACAGTGGTACTGTCCAGAACTTCTGTTTTGATAATTTAGGGTGATTTTCACTGATATCATGTTTAGTTTCGACGTGCTGAAACCATTGACCTTAAATAGATATTTGATGGTGTATTTAAGATATATATGCTCTTGTACAAGTTAAGAGGAATGGTTTGATGAAGTGGACTTTGGTTGGTCTATGGCGTAGACGATTTGAACTCCTCGAGCTGTGGTAGAACTTGTAGTGCGGTAAAACACCAAGGTTTGTGTATAAACCTGAATTTTAAATATCTTTACTTGCTGGAATTTTGAAGTATCTTGATGAGTTATTTCCTTCCTCTTCATCTTATATCATTGTATGGTTATTATCTCAAGTATTGCAAAATATTCGCTAAATCGCCCACTTGTACGAATTGCTTGATCATTTTGCACTCTTGTTGGGACTTTGTCCTTTTTGTTGCAGTGACTTTGTCACCGATATTGGCATGCCTCTTGATTTGGATCTTGCCCATCTTGACTTTTGATTTACATTTCGTCTTGATGATGGACTTTTGTTAATTTTCGAGTATGAGTGGAAAGCCACTTTCAACATGGCTCTTGATTCTCTTGTTTATTGGGTGACGACCCTTCTTGATTTTGGGGCTTCGGTCCATCTTGATATTGATTGTGCTTGATGTGATGGCATGACGTACATATTGGGCGAAATTAGTTATTTGACAAACTCTCTTGAATTGATTTATAAGCTTTCTTGATACTTGAGCCTTCGAATATCCATTTCGACATTTAAAAACTCTTCAAGGTTTTGATATTTGATACTTTGATACTTTGATATACTTGTTTACTTGATTTATTATTATATTATTGAGCTACCTACGACGGATAAGGCAATTGCTTTATGCTTAGCGATAGTTGTTTTCTATCGTAGGTAATGTGCGGGAGGTGATTTGAAGATGGCCATTTGGAGTAGACTTTTCGGTAGCTTTAGTGAAGATCACATTTGCATATGCATCTAGGTCTTGTAAAATTTTGGGACTTGTGCATGATCTATATTTCACACTTATGTATGAAATTTTGGAGGCTTGTTGGACCACAAGACTATAAGCTTGTAACTTGAATTCGGTGACTTGTTTTGCTATTTCAGGGTGTGCTTTAACCCAAGTCATGCCATGTACTGGGTTTACATTTTGCCTTGTAATTATGTACAAAGGAAGATACTAGTTTTTGTGATACTCGCAAGTTAGAGTTTTGGAAAATATAATTTCAAATGAAGTTTCTTAAATGTGTTGACTATTTGAGGAGGGCGTTATCATATTGAATTGACACTCTGATATTGCATTTCATCTATGAAATTTTTCGGAGTGTATAATGGAAAAAAAATGCCGCACTTTCAGCCCTTTTTCGCATGGGCCTATTTCCGCTATTAAATATTTTTGTAAATATCTTTTGGCATAAATTTCTTCTAAACATTGTAAGTATGAAATTAGCTTTTGTTTCGTAAGTGGCATCCTCCCAAAGGGGACGCTACATATTGTGCATCAGATCTATAGCTAGGAGGCTGCAGGACATTTAGGAGATCTGACTTCTTCATATCCTAGATCGTACATTAGAGCCCAGCTAAGGATACAACTATCTAATACACTACGTGTTTGAACTTTTAGTGATGCCTCCAAAGAAAATGACGAAAGTGGCCAAAGTTTGACCCATGCTAGGGAAGGTCCCAGTCGGGTACCTCCAGCCGAATCTACTCATAGTGAGGCCCAAAGTACTACTTCGATCGCTCCAGCTCCGGCTCAGCAGGCTCCAGCTCCTCCTCCTGTGGCTCCAGACCAGGATATATGCACTGTCATACAGTTGTTGACCCAGTTAGTGACCGCCTAGGCACAACGGCAGAATAATGTTCTGGATTGGGCTGTTAGTTCCCGCGCTCATGATTTTCTCACTCTAGACCCTGCAGTTTTCATGGGATCTAACCCAAAAGAGGACCCTCAGGATTTTGTGGATCGTATGAGCCGGGCATTAAGGGTAATGCATGCGTCTGACACCGAGTCTGTGGAGTTGGCTTCTTATAGGTTGAGGGACATCGTAGCCATATGGTATGAGTCATGGCTTCACGCAAGAGGGAATGATATGCCTCCAGCGATTTGGACTGAGTTTACTAAGGCTTTATTGGCTCACTATCTGCCTCCTGAGATACGCAGAGTTAGAGTTGATAAGTTTGTGTTTCTTCACCGGGGTAATATGAGCGCCCGAGAGTATAGTATGAAGTTCAATTCTTTGGCAAGATATGCTCCAGCTCTTGTCGCAGAAATGGAAGATAGGGTGCATCGGTTCGTGACAGGGTTAGGATCTCACTTGGTTACTGAGTGTATGACTGCTGCACTGCAGGGCAAGATGGATATAGTTCGTATACAAGCTTATGCCCAGAACCTGAAAGAATAGAAGAGTCAACAGCAAGTGGAGCAGGGTTTAGATAGGGGTCGTTTTAAGCGGGCAAGGTCCGCAGGGGATTCGAGAGATTATCAGGGAGGCCATCGATCCCAGTCTTTTAGGTGACTAGCCCCTTCAGTGATCAGCGTGCCATTTAGGTTTCAGAGGCAGCGTTACGGTACAGCTACCAATTCCAGTCAAGGGCAGGGTTCTGGGGCGCGTACTTCATCATTCAGATGAGAGCCCAGTCAGTTTAGGCCCCCATTGCCATTGTGTGACAAGTGTGGTAGAAGGCATGCCGGCCAGTGCCGCCAGGGTACGGGAGAGTGTTACTCGTGTGGGCAGCCAGGCCATGTTATGCGAGAGTGCCCTTATCAGGGTAGAGGTGGCCCAGCTCAGCCCACAGGCTCCGTCGCAGGTTCTTCAGCTTCTGTACGCCCTATGGGGCAAGGTTCTTCTTCGACAGCAGCAGGTAGAGGCAGGGGCAGAGGCCAGGCCCAGAATGCAGGTGGGAGCCAGAATCGTATCTACGCGCTCACTGGACGACAGGATCTAGAGGCATCCCCAGAAGTTGTGACAGGTACTTTATCTATATGCTCTCGAGACGTATATGTGTTAGTAGATCCTGGTTCTACCTTATCCTATGTCACCCCATATGTTGCGGTCCAGTTTGGTATTGAACCTGAGTCTTTGTCCAAGCCTTTCTCCGTTTCTACCTCTGTCGGAGAACCGGTTTGTTACACCCCTCGTCTTCGTAGTGGTAGCACTTATGATTTCCTAGTTGGGTATGCCTTGTGAATTGATACCCGAGCCCGAGTTTTGGAGAGAGAAAGTATCCTACCCCATGTGCAATAGTACCAGTAGGAATTCCTGGTGAACTACGGGGTTAGAAGTTGAACGAATCGAATCGGACGCGATCTGAACCGAATTGGAAAAGTCTGCAGACACCAGTCAAGATCGATGGGTCATCGAACCTGTTGATGGGCCATCTTCGTGCGGTACCGATAGGGTTTCGCAGCCCTGCATTCTGCAGGTACAGGTCGACGAGCACGCTGATAGACCGTCGAAGAGTCGACGGGTCGTCGACCCGCTCGTCGAACCGGACCACTGAAGCATTTAATTCTCCGAGTATAAATACGTGGTCCACGACTTTATGTCTTATTTATCTCATTCCCAGATTAGAAAACCTTAATATTTTGCTCCTCCAATATTTATGGCATAGTAGTGAAGATTTGGTAAGACCCGGACCCCGTAAACCCGAGCTTGTGAAGAAGAAGGTTGTTTCTAGGGTTTCTCTAAGAATGGAAAGCTTAGGGAGTTGACGTTAAAGTGATTCTCGGGATTCTTGACCCCTCAAGGTATGTAAATGATTCCTACCCTTGTATTTGAGTTTGCTATCAAGAGCTTTAGTGATTTTAGGTAAAGAAAGGGTATTTGTGGAAGTGATAGATTGATGAAAGGTAAGGTAGTGGCATGAGACTATTTTAAAGAAATGATTAGGGATGGATTTACGTGTATTTAGATATATATAGGCGCTATCATTGTAAGCTTATAAAGGTGATGATCGTCTATGATTCGTTAAGCTTTATACGCGCTTGGGGATGATTAGTAAGCAAAGCAAGTAGCCTAATTAAGGCTTATGTTATCTTAATTGTAGATTTACAAGTTCAAGAAGTAGAAGTTGGGCGATTTGATATACATCAAGGTATGTTAAGGTTATTCCTTTTTTTTTTTGGCATGATCCTATGATATGAACCGATAAATGAGTAAGAGAGTTTCCATATTACTCTATTCTTATAAGTACTAAGAGAAATACAATTTTGATGTTCCCGTACCTCGGCTATGGTATTTTCCCTATATACAGATCTTATGATTTCCTGTCCCAGTAGTATGAGTTCAATAAGGCCCATGAGAGGCAAACTATCATTTTATTGTTTGAGAATCCTGTCGTTTAGTTTTACTTGTACTACGCATTTACTTCTAATTCTCAGGGGTATGAGTGAAAGGCGCACTTGACAGGGGGTGAAGGTGTGACCTATGATATTACGTTCTATGTGAGAAAGGCACACTTGACAGGGGGTGAAGGTGTGGCCTATGAGTGGTCCATGAGTGGCCTATGATATTGGAGTACATACATGAGAAAGACACACTTGTCAGGGGGTGAAGGTGTGGCCCGTGATGTGACAATGGGGTGTGTACCTACTATATATATATATATATATATATATATGCATGTCCATACTCCCTGAGATACAGATTAAGTCAGATGCAGACAGATACTAGTTCATACAGACTTATGCAGATAGTCATTTCAGCTTATGAGATCAGATCTTATTCATGATTTCTATACATATATATGCATGTTGTCTTTATGCTTTACATGCCCGGGGGGCTGCGTTCATGCCCGTAGGTACAGGTAGATAGGGTGGTGGTCCAGCTTAGTAGGACCCTTATCCAGCAGCGATCAGTGCAGTCCATTCGATCCGGAGTTGCAGTCTATTTTGGTAGGCCATTCTTTTGAGATGTATATAGATGGGTACGATGGGGCCCTGTCCCATCCTTTCTACAGCTTCCATTCCAATAGATGTCTGTAGACAGTTGTATGCAGTAGTCAGACGTTGTAGCCTTATCGGCTTATATTCTTTTGTGTACAGTATATATAGCAGCCTAGCTGGCTTTCACTGTTCTTCCACATGTTGTGTATATATATATATATGCAGGTTGTGTGGAGATCGGATGTTTCCTCTTTATGAGATTAGTTTGTGCCATTTATGGGCTATTGATGTTCAGCATGTTTCAGATAAGCGTTTAGGGGTGTTTAGTCGCTAGAGGTCAGACTCCCGTCACGGCTTATCGGGTTGAGTTGTGACAGAAGTAGTATCAGAGCAGTTCCATCCTAAGGTTGTCTACAGACCGTGTCTAGTAGAGTCTTGTTTATGGGCGTGTTATGCACCACACTTATAAACAGGAGGCTACAGGAAATTTAGGATGATATCATTCTTTATCTCCTATATTGTGCGATAGAGCCATGTGATGTTATATCCCGTATTTTGTACATTGGGATATTCCGAGCTAATTGCGGAAAGTTAAGGACAAGGCTATTTTCCGACTTTGTTTTAAGGCACAAGTTGTTTATGATTTTATTGGATGAAAATATTAAGGAAAAATTAGGGGCTAGAAGGTGAAATAAATATTTCATGAAAAGGCCACGAATGGCCATGTGGCCATGTGGGTGTGTGGACCCCACACATGGCTTGGCCAATTGTCTTAAGCCATAAGGGAAGGGATGTGTTCACCTTGGGTTTTCTATGTATTTATATATAGAGAGAGATGAGTCATGACAAAGCAAGAGAATTATTCATCATTCTCAAACTCAAGAAAATTCAAGAAGCTTGGAGAAAAAAATGGAGACATTCGGCCATGGCTTGGCCGAAATTGTGGTCCAAAATTTTGATCAAGAAAAATTATTTTCTTCTAGCTTTTCAACCAATTGGAAGATCCTTATTAACGTGGAGTGGTTGTTGGAACAAGCAATCCATTCATCTTTGCAATTCACCAACCCTAGCCAAGTGGAAAGCTAAGAGGTAAAGGTGAGATTTAATCTCCTTTTTCATGTGTTATAGATGATTTGTACATGTTGTAGTGTGTAGAAATGGATGGAATTCATGAAGTTGTGTGTGTTGGGTGGTGGCCGAATATGGGCTACTTTGTATGGTAAGGAATGAACTAATTTTATGTGGTATTTTGGTTGTTGTTGTTATGGATTCCATGATGAAAAATGAAGATTTAATGACTCAAGTTAAGGTTGCAATCGTTTGTGTGTTGTGTTGCTTTTGCCGAGTTTGGATGGTTCAAGTGGAGTTGAAGACGTTTGTGGGCTATTGTAGAAGTTAGTATATTGGTAATATAGTTTCTTGCATTTATATGGATGATATTGTAATATGTGGTTGTTGGTATAGTTTATGAATTTGGAAGAAAGAAATGTACTGTTGTTGTTTCCATTGAAATTGGAAGGGTTCGGGTAGTGTTGCATAATGGTTGGGTTGTTTTGAATTAATTGTTGATGTTGTTGGTATGGTTGTTGGTATTGTTGTCGATGATTTGGCCGAGTTGAATCCTCGGGGTTGTTGAATTTATAGGGAAAATCTTTGCCTAAATTTCTGTAAATAAAGTGCCAGCCTAGAATTGAATTCCTAAGTGCCTATGGCTAACGTTTGGTGCCTAATGACGTTATTGTAGATCTTGAGAAGCCGAGACTTAAGTTCGGATTAGCTTAGGAAGCGGACGAGGTATGTAAAGCTTACCCTTCTTTCTTTTGGCATGTCTTAGAAGTAAGTAAGCTATGATATGATACGAGCCTCGGGGTAACTCTATTCTTACGATCCGAGCATGTCTACGATTCTTATTCACCTCTTAATATTGGTATTCTTAATGTAGTAGCATTATGGTCCTTATGTCTTTGGTATGATTGGATTTCGAATGTTGCATAAAAAGTTTTGTTCCTAAGGGATCCTATGTCTAATAATGTCCGTAACTTTCATAGACGGAATCGGATCGCTTCGAAACGTTCGTAGGAGATTCTATAACGAATAATGACTCTGACTTTCATGGGCGGGCCCGGATTGGTTTGATGCATATCCGTGGTCCCCGAGATTTTCCTTTGTATAGTCCTAATGACTTTTTTTTGAAAGAACTTAACATGATTACCGTTTTAACTCTTGAGCGTCGACTACTTACTTATCCATGGAGTCTGTAATGATGATTTATATGCATATGGTTTCTCACTACTCTGCTCGTGCCAGCCTCAATATGTCCTTCACTGACTCCCGGGCCAGGGCATGTATTCGTGCACATTCCACTGCATTATTCACCGCATCCCTCGCTAGAGGGCCGGGGCACGTTATATGTATATGATGATATTCACCGCGTCCCTCACTAGAGGGCCGGGGCACGTTATATGATATGATGATATGGGGAGGCGGCCAGGATGACATATGATGACTTCATTCACCGCGCCTCTCACTAGAGGGGCGGGGCACGCTATATGTACATGTATATGATGATTTTATTTACCGCGTCCCTCACTAGAGGGCCGGGGTACGTTATATGTACATGCATATGACGATTTTATTTACCGAGTCCTCGGCTAGAGGAATAGGGACACGTTATACATGCATATGTACATGATGATTATATATTTATGTTTCAAAGGCAAGCCTTGTGGTTTTCCGATTCTTTGTACTACTTTTCTACACTCTTGATTTCGGTATGATCTGTTTCTCGTATTTCATGCTTTACATACTCGAACATATTCCGTCCGACCCCTTTCTTCGGGGGGGGGGGGGGGGGGGGGGGGGGCTGCGTTTCATGCCACGCGTGTGTATACGGATGAGTAGAAGATGTTCCAAGCTGGATTGGCGAGCTCCATTTCCTTCCTTGGGAGGTCGCCGAGTCGAGTATCTATATTATGGTATCTTGGTTTATGTTAGAGACTTTGCAGACAGAGTCACGTATATGACATGTCAGTTTTGTAAGCGGCTCTGTAAGCCGAAGTATCATTATGCATTATATTACAGATTTCATATTTTCACCGATTTTACTTAATTTGAGAAAGACGAAAAGCATGTTGTTCTTTGAAAAGCTTCCATTATGCATTCATTTCATGATTTAAGGGTCCAGTAAGATTATGAGTATAACGAGAGTCAGCAGGTTCGCTCGGCCCTAAGTAAGGGTCGGGTGCCCATCATGCCCTATCAAAGTGGGGTGTGACACATGTGTTAGGCGTTCGCTTTCTGATGAATTGTTGTGATTTCAGCAATGCCTCCCAGGAAAGCTACAGTTACCCAGAAAGAAAAGAAAGCCATAGGAGAGGCCACTAGCCGTACTCTGCAGGCCACTAGGTGTTATATCCCGTATTTCGTACGTTGGAATATTTTAAGATTGGTTGCGACAAGTTAAGGACAAGGTTATATTTTTTTTCGATTTTGTTAGAGTGCATAAGTTGCATATTCATCTTTTTATGGGCATGGAGTATTAAGGGTAAATTTAGAATAAGGAAAACTAGGGGCTAAGAGTTGGAAAAAAAAACATTTCATAAAGTGGCCAAAGGGGCCATGTGGCCGTGGGGTATGGTGTGGGCCCCACCCATGGTTGGCCAATTATTGCATGCCATGAAATGGCACATGTGTTCACCTTATAATTGTAGGGGGACATATATATATATGGACAAAGATGACAAAGCAAAGCAATTGTTCATCTTTTATAACTCTAGAGAGTTGGAGAACCTTGGAAAAAAAAAAGACACCATATTCGGCCATGGTGAGCAAAATTGAAGACCATGAATTGATCAAGAAAAATTATTTTCTTTTAATCTCTCTACTAATTGGAAGGTCCTTTACAACGTGGGGTAGTTGTTGGAGCAAGTAGATCATTCGTTGTTGCCATGTACAATGCCTAGCCGAGAGATGAAGTGGGGTGAAGAAGGTAAGGTTCAATCTTTATTTTCATATGTTATGCATGGTTTGTGTATGTTGTAGTATGTGGAAATGAATGAAATTCATGAAAGAATGGATGTTGATGTTGGTCGTGTGTGTGTTGTGGCCGTGTATATGTGGTGTAGTGTAGGAGTGAAGAACTAATCTTATTTAGCATGTTTGGATTGTTGTGTTGTGGATTCTATGATGCAAATGAAAGTTTAATGGTTCAAATTGAAGTTACAATCATGTGTGGGATGTTTTGAAAGCTAATGCGAATTAAATGTAGTTTCTTGTATTTATGAAGATGATGTTGTTAAAGTATGGATTGTTGGTGTAGTTGATGAATTTGAAAGAAAGAAATGTGTTGTTGTTGTTCCTATTGGAATTGGGAAGTTTCGGGTAAGGTAGTATATTGGTTGGGTTGTTCGAAATATTGTGTGAATTGTTTAAAGTGTTTTTGAAAATTGTTTGAATGATCTCGGATTAGTAATTGAACGTGCGTGCATTGATGTTGGTTTGATTATATGTGGTTGAGTCGTATGCCAATGGAATGTCGTCGAATTATGTAGAAAAGAATTACCAATGTTACAATGCGTTTGAAATTACTTATTGATGTTGTTGGAATGGTTGTTGGTATTGTTGTTGAAGATTTGGCCGAGTTGAATTCTCGGGGATGTTGAGTTTATAGGGGAAATGCTGCCCAAATTTCTGTAGATAAAGTGTTAGCTTGGAATTGGATTCCTAAGTGCTTATGACTAATTTTTGGTGTCTAACGACGTTATTGTAGATCTTGAGAAGCCGAGACTTAGGTTTGGATTAGCTTAGGAAGCGGACGAGGTATGTAAAGCTTACTCTTTCCTTCTTTTGGCATGTCTTAGACGGGATTAAGGTATGACATGATTTGTGCCTTGGGGTAACTCCATTCTTAAGTTCCGAGCATGTTTATGTGTTATAGCCCGTACTTCGTACGTTCGGATGCTGTGAGACAGTGGCGAGAAGTTAAGGACAAGACTATGTCCTAAAATAATTTTAGGGTGCGAGTTGTTAGGAATATTAATTATGGACAACGGTAGTGTGGAAAATATTGAGAAAGGCTAAGGGCAAGAAGAGAAATTCGGAAAATGGGCCGTGGAAATAATGCGGAAGGTTAGGGACAAAATGGTAATATCGAGAAAAGTCGAGGGGTAAAATAGTAATTTTACAAGGTTCAAGAAAAAATCCTTGGAGGGCCAAATCTTATATAAGAAGACACTTGGCCTTCTTTATTAAATTTCAAGAAAAAGGGAAGAAAGCTCTAGAAAAAAAAATGAAAAGGGGGCAAAGTGTAAATAAATAAGGGACCAAAGTGTACCAAAGAAGACACTTGGTCATCTTTGACCAAGTGAAGAAATTCAAGAAAAGGAAAGAAAATTCAAGAAAAAGGAGGAAAAATCTAGAAAGGGAAGAAAGGAATAAGTGACCAAAATTGAAGGACTAGGGTGCAAATATGAAAAGATGACTTGTTCATCTTTTATTTAAGAAGATGTTTGGAGAGAAAACATGAACAAAAAAAAAGAAGAGAAAGAACAAGATGGAGCCTATTCGGCCAAGAGGAAAAAAAAAAGGGGAAGAGAATTGATCAAGAAAAATTGTTTTCTTCTAGCAAATCAATCAAGTGGAACGTCCCTAACAACATGGTACAAGTATTGGAACAAGCGAAGTATTTGTTGAGCAAGTTTCATAGGCAAGTAGAGAAAAGCTAAGTAAAAAGGTAAGAAACAATCTTCCTACATATGTTATGAATGTTTGTGTAGGTTGTAATGTATGCAAATGAGTGAAATTCATGGAGAATATGGATGCTTGAGGGTGGCCGTGTAGGTTCTTGCATGATATAGAAGTGATGAAGTAATTCTTATGTAGCATTTTAATTGTGGTTGTTACGTATTTTATGATGAAATGAATGAAATGCATGGAAAATAGAAGTTGTGGGAGTGACCGTGTATGCATGGTGTAGGTAGTGAGTTTGTGTGTTATTGTTGTAATATATGGAAAATGGATGAAAAAAAAATGTATGGACATGTGTATGTAGTATGTTGGCCGAATATGGTAGTGTATGTGGGAGTGGTGAATTAATTTTATTTAATATATTTTGGTTGTTGTGTTGTGAATTATATGATGAATAATGAGGATTTAATGGGTAGAGATGGAGTAATGTATGAATTGAATAGAACGGAATTGAATTGAATTGGAAATAAATGGATTGTTGTTGGCAAGATTATTGGTATTGTTGTTAGTTGGCCGGGTTGTATTCCGGGATTGTTGTTGATTGAAATCGGCCAAGTTAAACTTGGTGGCATGGTATATTTACGGGGGAAATCTTTCGAAATTTCGGTAGCCAAGTTCATCTAAGAGTCCAATTCAAAATGCACCGATCAACATTTGGTAAACATGACCAAATCGTAGATTTCGGCGGATTTGGAGCTTGAATTTGGAATAGCCTAAAGAGCGGAAAGAGGTATGTAAGACTTTACTTTCTTTCTTTGGCATGTCCTAGACGTATAGGCTTGATTTCGCGCCTCGGGGACTTCCCTAACTCTAGAAATCCGAGATTGAAAACTAGTTACTATTCATTCAGTGGCATTGAACCAAAAATGCTTAAATAGTGAAAGAAAGGTCGAAACACCCTAGGACTTGCAAGAATACGACCCGATCATCCTAAGACTTCCATAAGCAACATTATGAAATGTATTATACGTAAATTGTGTACGCCGCCTCATTCGACCGAGGCGGGCCCACTATTCCCAAATTCCTTCTTATTGTTACATTAAGCTTATTTCCATCGTAGTTAATAAAAGTTTTGGGTTATCGTTTCCACTATCAAACCGGTTGTTCTTACAAAACCTATGATGCATGATTTTCTTTCCAAAAAGTTTACAAGGGTTTTTCAAATACTCATTTTCCTTCAAAAAAACCAAGTTTTATAATATTAAAAGCCTACTAACTACGACCATAGTTCTATGATGATAATAATGAAGCCAGGAATAAAAAAGGTATATAACGATAATAGTCAAGGCTATGTTTTTCAATGGCTATGACGATGTCAAAGAAAACGAGAATGGTACTATGATAACTATGACGAGAATGATCTCATGTCTAAAGGTTCCAAAGTACATGAAATGCTATACTATGATTCTACTCCATGTTTATTCATAATGTTGACCTTCGTTATGTCTCGCCTTACTACTAGTTCCTTGATGAGATAAAGCGCCCATGGTTATTTCATAATAAAATCGGAGGTTGACCTTACGTCACTCCGATAGCGTTATAGCTTTTCCTTGGGCTCCCATGCATGTCTTGAATGTTTATATGATAATGTATATAATACACGATATTAATGAATGTACTTGTATACACGTATATGTGGGGAATGGGGAGGGCAACCGTGTCCACCGATTCGGTGGCTTATCATCCGGACGCGGGATGGACGCGGGATTTATGGGATACGGCTATATATATATATAATATGATATACTTGGGACAACGTTGGGGGGGGGGGTTGGGAGAGCCGATGAATTCGGGTATATAATATTCGAAAAGTATCTGTTTTCTATGTACAAAAACAAGAAACACCGTGTTCGAGAATAAGGAAAAAAAAAGCTAAGCGTGCATGGCCTCCGCCCCGAGTGGCACTCACATGGAGTGGCGTCTATGCTTCCATATAGTTATTACGTTACCGTCTTACACATGATGTCTCATATGTACGCCTTTTACTATGTTATTATTTTGTTCATGTCTTACATACTCGCACATTGCTCGACCCCTCTTCTTGCGTTCATGTGATACGGATAGAAGCCGGGATAGAAGATGTTCCGGCGGTTGGCAAGCTATGAGTGTAGCCGAGTCATGACGTGCCAGATTTGATTGACGTTAGAGATGATGTTATGGGTTCGGGAGTCGATTGTATTATGACACGAGTTACATTATTACATATTTTATTTAACTTAAAAGCAACAAAAGAGTATTTCGTATTATCTATTTATGTTTACTTGTCTTAAAGGTTTTCAAAAAAAATTTACGTAGTAAGGGTCCGGGTTCGCTCGGCTCCGGTCACGGGTATATTGATCAAGATCGGGGTGTGACATTATGATTCATATTTGCTTCTTGATGTTGACATCCTTATATGGTCAAGCTATGGTCTATATGTCTTTGATATGATTGCTTTGATATGCCCGTAAGTGATTCTACAATGTATAAAGACTTTAACTTTCATGGGCGGGCCCGGATTGGTATGATGTATATCCGTGGGCCCCCGAGACCTTCGTTGTATAGTCCTAACGACTTTTTGAAAGAACATAATATGGCTATCATCCCGACCCCCGAGTATGATTACTTAGCGTGAGTCTGAAATGAGGATTTTTATGCACATGATTTTGATACGTAACAATGATTTCTAAAGTTCTATTCGATATGTACCCGAGTGACATTCGGAAGAAACTTGATTTGGCTATTGTCTGGTTTGTAAATGATAGTTCGTTTTGATTATTCTATTGAGTCTTTGTGAATGTTTTAAATTGCATATAGTTTCTCACAATTTCGGCATTCGTTATTACCTCTTTCGCCGAGTCCCGGGCCGGTATGTTATCGTGCGCACTATGCTATATTCCGAAGTATGATGTGATTCCGAAGTATGATGTGTTACGAAGTATGATGTGATTCCGAAGTATGATGTGTTACGAAGTATGATGTGATACGAAGTATGATGTGTTGGGAAGTATGATGTGATACGGAGTATGATGTGTTCGGAGGTATATAATATTCCGAAGTATAATGTGTTGTGGCGCCAAAGATGGAGTGGCGACCACGTTCTGTCCGCCGGGTCCCATTACGGACCGTATGTGATATATGATTTGACATTATGATGACATGACGATATGATGATATGATGATATGATGATCTTATTCACCGAGCCCCTTACTAGAGGGCCGGGTACGGTATATATGTATATGATGATATGATGGCTATGCATGATGATTATATGACCTCATTTATCGAGTCCCTCACTGGAGGGCCGGGACACGTTATATATGCATATGTACGAGGTGATTATTTACTTATGTCACTCAGTCCCATTATGGGCCGGATATGATAAATGACATTGATGTGCATGATTCGTATTTCAGGAGTAAGCATTTTGGCATTCTGATTATTATATTTGTCTTCTGTACCTCTTATGTATGATTTGTATTTCAAATGTAAGCATTTTGGTATTCTGGTTATTATGCTCACTTTCTGTACTCCTTACATCGGTTATGATCTCATTTTTCGTATTCCATGCTTTACATGCTCAGTACATATTCCGTACTGACCCCCTTTCTACGGGGGCTGCGTTTCATGCCACGCAGGTACCTACGGATGAGTAGAGGACGTCGGCGAGAGAGATTATAGCTGGATTGGCGAGCTCCATTTCCTTCGGAGTCTTTGCCGAGTCAGAGTATTTATGTTGTGGCATCACGTTCTATGTTTGAGACTTTGCAGACAGAGTCATGTGTATAATATGTCAGTATTGTAAGCGGCCCTGTAAGCCGATGTATCAATATGCATTGTATTGCAGATTTCATATGTTTACAGATTTCACTTGATTTGAGAAAGATGAAAAGTATGTTTCTTTGAAAGCTTCCATTATGCATTCATGTTAGGAGTTAAGGGCCCAGCATGATTATGAGTATAACGAGAGTCAGCGGGTTCGCTCGGCCCTAAGTAAGGGTCGGGTGCCCATCACGCCCTATCGGAAATTAGGGTGTGACAAATTGGTATCGGAAGCGTTCGTCTAGGAGTTGTACGCAAAGTCGTGTCCGGTAGAGTCATGTTTATGGTGTGAAGCGCGCCATATTTATAAACGAGGCTACGGGGCATCTAGGGGAGGTTACTCTTCTTTCACATCTGAGATCGTGCCATAGAGCCAAGTCATAGGGAATGAGACTTCTGATACTAACCTTTGATTTTAGCAGAAGAATGGCAGCGACAGAAGAAGGTGACTAGCGATATTGGAAGTTACAACGCATGTAGGTAAGCAAAGGTATTAAAGATACATGTCGGGTAAGATATTGAAGTACGATTGAAATACAACCTGAAGATTAAAAGGGAAAGTTAACAAGAAAGTGTAACAGGTGCAGTTCGAGTTGGGCATACGAGGTATGTTCATCATTATCGTACTGTTGTTGATATTGGGAGCCCTGTGAGGCTGTGATATGATATGATATGTATATATGCATTTTGGCCCTGTGAGGCATTGTTGGTATTTCCTGCGTGTAGGTTTTGAGATAGTAAGAAATATAGAGGAAGCTCTGCCGAAATTTTTCCGGAAATAAAAAGAGAATGATATATGGGTTTGTGATATGACTTGAAAGGTCGTACTAATAGTAATGATAAGATTTTACTAAGCTACGAGTACGGCTGACATCGAGAAAGAAGTAATAGTATGATTAAGACAAGGGTATGGAGGAAAAGGATCGTGATGGATATGAATGTATGGATAAGACAACTTGTGAGATATTAAGGATAAAGTGGACCGAAAGGGTAAAGGGTTAAGAAGTGTTATGCTATAGGACTGATTACGAATAAGATATAATGTGAGTATAATGAGGATTATTGTGAAAATAAGTAAAGCCGAGTGAGAAGGTGGCCAAAGCTATGATGTGATCTATGTAGGTAGAATATAAAGGCAAGTGTGAAACGGAAAAGCAAGCTATAGAACGAATAAGGAAGGCTTATCAAGTTCTGTAGGGAAAGTTTGGCATAAGGGTAATTGGAAGAAGGAAATAAGAAGAAAGCGAGATAACAGTGTAGTAATAGCTCATGACATGTATAGCTAAGGATACGAGTACTATAAGTGACGGGACTGTGAAAGACTCGGTTATAGAAAAGATGAAGAACGAGGTAAAATGAGAATGTTTCAAAATCTGTTAAGACTTCAACTTACTCCAGATTATGTGATGAAGGTCATGCAGTGAGGTGGACGCGATCATAATAGCATTACAGCATCGTATTTCATCAGAGATCCAAGGTTAAGCGTGCTGGAGTGAGAGAAATTTTAGGATGGGTGGCCCCCTGGGAAGTTTTCTGAAAGTCTTACAAATTCAGACGTAAGAAACAAATGAGAAGCTAGAGTAGCCTAAGGGAAATTAGAGTATGCGGCTTGGGCAGAAACCCTAAGAGGTCGCGTAGGACAAGGCAGACTGGACCGGTAAAGAAATGACACGAGATAATGTGCCTAGAATGTTACAAGTTGAGTAAAGGACGATTATAAGATGATTTAAGCAAGACGGTCAGAGCTAGCTGGTTACTAAAGGAGGATGAATTTATACATCAAATTCCTTCAGAATTATACCGGCTGATGAATAAACTGTATGTGATAGCTACAAAAGGAACTTCCCCCGAAGTGCTCGTATGACCCCGTAAGACTCGTTTAACATTCGAGGACGAATGTTCTAAAGGGGGGAAGGATGTTATATCCCGTATTTCGTACGTTGGAATATTTTAAGATTGGTTGCGACAAGTTAAGGACAAGGTTATATTTTTTTCCGATTTTGTTAGAGTGCATAAGTTGCATATTCATCTTTTTATGGGCATGGAGTATTAAGGGTAAATTTGGAATAAGAAAAACTAGGGGCTAAGAGTTGGAAAAAAAATATTTCATAAAGTGGCCAAAGGGGCCATGTGGCCGTGGGGTATGGTGTGGGCCCCACCCATGGTTGGCCAATTGTTGCATGCCATGAAATGGCACATGTGTTCACCTTATAATTGTAGGGGGACATATATATATATATGGACAAAGATGACAAAGCAATGCAATTGTTCATCTTCTCTAACTCTAGAGAGTTGGAGAACCTTGGAAAAACAAAAAGACACCATATTCGGCCATGGTGAGCAAAATTGAAGACCATGAATTGATCAAGAAAAATTATTTTCTTTTAGTCTCTCTATAATTGGAAGGTCCTCTACAACGTGGGGTAGTTGTTGGAGCAAGTAGATCATTCGTTGTTGCCATGTACAATGCCTAGCCGAGAGATGAAGTGGGGTGAAGAAGGTAAGGTTCAATCTTTATTTTCATATGTTATGCATAGTTTGTGTATGTTGTAGTATGTGGAAATGAATAAAGTTCATGAAAGAATGGATGTTGATGTTGGCCGTGTGTGTGTTGTGGCCGTGTATATGTGGTGTAGTGTAGGAGTGAAGAACTAATCTTATTTAGCATGTTTGGATTGTTGTGTTGTGGATTCTATGATGCAAATGAAAGTTTAATGGTTCAAATTGAAGTTACAATCATGTGTGGGCTGTTTTGAAAGCTAATGCGAATTAAATGTAGTTTCTTGTATTTATGAAGATGATGTTGTTAAAGTATGGATTGTTGGTGTAGTTGATGAATTTGAAAGAAAGAAATGTGTTGTTGTTGTTCCTATTGGAATTGGGAAGTTTCGGGTAAGGTAGTATATTGGTTGGGTTGTTCGAAATATTGTGTAAATTGTTTAAAGTGTTCTTGAAAATTGTTTGAATGATCTCGGATTAGTAATTGAACGTGCGAGCATTGATGTTGGTTTGATTATATGTGGTTGAGTCGTATGCCAATGGAATGTCGTCGAATTATGTAGAAAAGAATTACCAATGTTAGAATGCGTTTGAAATTACTTATTGATGTTGTTGGAATGGTTGTTGGTATTGTTGTTGAAGATTTGGCCGAGTTGAATTCTCGGGGATGTTGAGTTTATAGGGGAAATGCTGCCCAAATTTCTGTAGATAAAGTGTTAGCTTGGAATTGGATTCCTAAGTGCTTATGACTAATGTTTGGTGTCTAACGACGTTATTGTAGATCTTGAGAAGCCGAGACTTAAGTTTGGATTAGCTTAGGAAGCGGACGAGGTATGTAAAGCTTACTCTTTCCTTCTTTTGGCATGTCTTAGACGGGATTAAGGTATGACATGATTTGTGCCTTGGGGTAACTCCATTCTTAAGTTCCGAGCATGTTTATGATTCATATTTGCTTCTTGATGTTGGCATCCTTATATGGTCAAGCTATGGTCTATATGTCTTTGATATGATTGGATTTAAAATGTTGTATAAACGGTTTTGTTCCTAAAGGCTCCTATGTCTAAAAATGTCCGTAACTTTCATAGACAGAACCGGATCGCTTTGATATGCCCGTAAGTGATTCTACAACGTATAAAGACTGTAACTTTCATGGGCGGGCCCAGATTGGTATGATGTATATCCGTGGGACCCCGAGACCTTCGTTGTATAGTCCTAACGACTTTTTGAAAGAACATAATATGGCTATCATCCCGACCCCCGAGTATGATTACTTACTTATACGGTGAGTACGAAATGAGGATTTTTATGCACATGATTTTGATACGTAACTATGATTTCTAAAGTTCTATTTGATATGTACCCGAGTGACATTCGGAAGAAACTTGATTTGGCTATTGTCTGGTTTGTAAATGATAGTTCGTTTTGATTATTCTATTGAGTCTTTGTGAATGTTTTAAATTGCATATAGTTTCTCACGATTCTGCTCGTGCATTACGTTATTACCTCTTTCGCCGAGTCCCGGGCCGGTATGTTATCGTGCGCACTATGCTATATTCCGAAGTATGATGTGATTCCGAAGTATGATGTGTTTCGAAGTATGATGTGATTCCGAAGTATGATGTGTTACGAAGTATGATGTGACACGAAGTATGATGTGTTACGAAGTATGATGTGATACGGAGTATGATGTGTTCGGAGGTATACAATATTCGAAGTATGATGTGTTGTGGCGCAAAGATGGAGTGGCGACCACGTTCTGTCCGCCGGGTCCCATTACGGACCGTATGTGATATATGATTTGACAATATGATGACATGACGATATGATGATATGAGGATATGATGATCTTATTCACCGAGTCCCTCACTAGAGGGCCGGGTACGGTATATATATATATATGATGATATGATGGCTATGCATGATGATTATATGACCTCATTTACTGAGTCCCTCACTGGAGGGCCGGGACACGTTATATATGCATATGTACGTGGTGATTATTTACTTATGTCACTCAGTCCCATTATGGGCCGGATATGATACATGACATTGATGTGCATGATTCGTATTTCAGGAGTAAGCATTTTGGCATTCTGATTATTATATTTGTCTTCTGTACCTCTTATGTATGATTTGTATTTCAAATGCAAGCATTTTGGTATTCTGGTTATTATGCTCACTTTCTGTACTCCTTACTTCGGTTATGACCTCGTTTTACGTATTCCATGCTTTACATGCTCGGTACATATTCCGTCGACCCCTTTTCTTCGGGGGCTGCGTTTCATGCCACGCGGTACCTACGGATGAGTAGAAGATGTAGTAGAAGAGATTATCAATTTGGATTGGCGAGCTCCATTTCCTCGAGTCTTTGCCGAGTCGAGTATTTATGTTGTGGCATCACGTTCTATGTTAGAGACTTTGCAGACAGAGTCATGTATATAATATGTCAGTTTTGTAAGCGGCTATGTAAGCCGATGTATTATTATGCATTGTGTTACAAGTTTCATATTTTACAGATTTCATTTGATTTGAGAAAGATGAAAAGTATGTTTCTTTGAAAGCTTTCATTATGCATTCATGTTATGAGTTAAGGGCCCAGCATGATTATGAGTATAACGAGAGTCAGCGGGTTCGCTCGGCCCTAAGTAAGGGTCGGGTGCCCATCATGCCCTATCGAAAATTAGGGTGTGACAAATTGGTATCAGAGCAGTTCGTCCTAGGGGTTGTCTGCAAAGTCGTGTCCAGTAGAGTCCTGTTTATGGTGTGAAGCGCGCCACATTTATAAACAGGAGGCAATGGGGCATCTAGGGAGGTTACTCTTCTTCCACATCTGAGATCGGGCCATAGAGCCAAGTCATAGGGAATGAGACTTCGATACTAACCTTTGATTTCGACAGAAGAATGGCATCGACGAAAAAGTGACTAGCGATATTGGAAGTTACAAAGCACGCGGGTAAGCAAAGGTATGAAGATATATGTCGGGTAAGATATTAAAGTACGATTGAAATACAAGTTGAAGATTAAAAGGGAAAGTAAACAAGAAAGTGTAACGGAGTGCGGTTCGAGTTGGGCATCCGAGGTATGTTCATCATTTTCGTCTTGTTGTTGATATTGGGAGCCCCTGTGTGGCCGTGATGTGATATGATATATATATATATATATATATATATATATTATATTATTTTTGTGAGGCATTGTTGGTATTTCTGCGTGCCAGGTTTTGAGATAGTAAGAAATATAGAGGAAACTGCGAAATTTTCCCGAAAAAAAAAAGAGAATGAGATACGGGTTTGTGATATGACTTGAAAGGTCGTACTAATAGTAATGATAAGATTTGACTAAGCTACGAGTACGGCTGACATCGAGAAACAAGTAATAGTATGATTAAGACACGGGTATGGAGGAAAAGGATCGTGATGGATATGAATGTATGGATAAGACAACTTGTGAGATATTAAAGATAAAGTGGACCGAGAAAGGGTAAAAGGGTTAAGAAGTGTTATGCTATGAGGATCGATTACGAATAAGATATAATGTGAGTATAATGAGGATTGTTGTGAAAATAAGTAAAGCCGAGAGTGAGAAGGTGGCCAAAGCTATGATGTGATCTATGTAGGTAGAATATAAAGGCAAGTGTGAAACGGAAAAGCAAGCTATAGAACGAATAAGGAAGGCTTATCAAGTTTTGTAGGGAAAGTTTGGCAAAGGGTAATTGGAAGAATATAATAAGAAGAAAGCGAGATAACGGTGTAGTAATAGCTCATGACATGTATAGCTAAGGATACGAGTACTATAAGTGACGGACCCTTTCTGAAAGACTCGGTTATAGAAAAGATGAAGAACGAGGTAAAATGAGAATGTTTCGAAATCTGTTAAGACTTCAACTTACTCCAGATTATGTGATGAAGGTCATGCAGTGAGGTGGACACGATCATAATAGCATTACAGCATCGTATTTCATCAGAGATCCAAGGTTAAGCGTGCTGGAGTGAGAGAAATTTTAGGATGGGTGGCCCCACAGGAAGTTTTACGAAAGTCTTACAAATTCGGACGTAAGAAACAAATGAGAAGCTAGAGTAGCCTAAGGGAATTAGAGTATGCGGTGGGCGAAACCTAATAGGTCGCGTAGGCGGACCCGGTAAAGAAATGACACGAGATAATGTGCCTAGAATGTTGCAAGTTGAGTAAAGGAAGATTATAAGATGATTTAACAAGACGGTCAGAGCTAGCTGGTTACTAGAGGAGGATGAACTTGTACATCAAATTCCTTCGAAATTATGGATGAATAAAGCTTGTATGTATAGCTACAAAAGGAACCCCGAGATCCGTATAAGACCTTAAGACTCGTTTAACATTCGAGGACGAATGTTCTAAAGGGGGAAGGATGTTATATCCCGTATTTGTACGTTGGAATATTTTAAGATTGGTTGTGACAAGTTAAGGACAAGGTTATATTTTTTTCCGATTTTGTTAGAGTGCATAAGTTGCATATTCATCTTTTTATGGGTATGGAGATAAATTTGGAATAAGGAAAACTAGGAAAAGAGTTGGAAAAAAAATATTTCATAAAGTGGCCAAAGGGGCCATGTGTGGGGTGGTGGGCCATGGTTTGGCATGCCATTGAACATGTGTTCACCTTATAATTGTAGGGGACATATATATATATATATATATATATATAGATGACAAAGCAAAGCAATTGTTCATCTTTTATAACTCTAGAATTTTGAGAACCTTGGGAAAAAAAAAGACACCATATTCGGCCATGGTGAGCAAAATTGAAGACCATGAATTGATCAAGAAAAATTATTTTCTTCTAGTCTCTCTACTAATTGGAAGGTCCTCTACAACGTGGGGTAGTTGTTGGAGCAAGTAGATCATTCGTTGTTGCCATGTACAAAGCCTAGCCGAGAGATGAAGTGGGGTGAAGAAGGTAAGGTTCAATCTTTATTTTCATATGTTATGCATGGTTTGTGTATGTTGTAGTATGTGGAAATGAATGAAGTTCATGAAAGAATGGATGTTGATGTTGGCCGTGTGTGTGTTGTGGCCGTGTATATGTGGTGTAGTGTAGGAGTGAAGAACTAATCTTATTTAGCATGTTTGGATTGTTGTGTTGTGGATTCTATGATGCAAATGAAAGTTTAATGGTTCAAATTGAAGTTACAATCATGTGTGGGCTGTTTTGAAAGCTAATGCGAATTAAATGTAGTTTCTTGTATTTATGAAGATGATGTTGTTAAAGTATGGATTGTTGGTGTAGTTGATGAATTTGAAAGAAAGAAATGTGTTGTTGTTGTTCCTATTGGAATTGGGAAGTTTCGGGTAAGGTAGTATATTGGTTGGGTTGTTCGAAATATTGTGTGAATTGTTTAAAGTGTTCTTGAAAATTGTTTGAATGATCTCGGATTAGTAATTGAACGTGCGAGCATTGATGTTGGTTTGATTATATATGGTTGAGTCGTATGCCAATGGAATGTCGTCGAATTATGTAGAAAAGAATTACCAATGTTAGAATGCGTTTGAAATTACTTATTGATGTTGTTGGAATGGTTGTTGGTATTGTTGTTGAAGATTTGGCCGAGTTGAATTCTCGGGGATGTTGAGTTTATAGGGAAATGCTGCCCAAATTTCTGTAGATAAAGTGTTAGCTTGGAATTGGATTCCTAAGTGCTTATGACTAATGTTTGGTGTCTAACGACGTTATTGTAGATCTTGAGAAGCCGAGACTTAAGTTTGGATTATTTTAGGAAGCGGACGAGGTATGTAAAGCTTACTCTTTCCTTCTTTTGGCATGTCTTAGACGGGATTAAGGTATGACATGATTTGTGCCTTGGGGTAACTCCATTCTTAAGTTCCGAGCATGTTTATGATTCATATTTGCTTCTTGATGTTGGCATCCTTATATGGTCAAGCTATGGTCTATATGTCTTTGATATGATTGGATTTAAAATGTTGTATAAACGGTTTTGTTCCTAAAGGCTCCTATGTCTAAAAATGTCCGTAACTTTCATAGACAGAACCGGATCGCTTTGATATGCCCGTAAGTGATTCTACAACGTATAATGACTTTAACTTTCATGGGCGGGCCCGGATTGGTATGATGCATATCCGTGGGCCCCCGAGACTTTCTTTGTATAGTCCTAACGACTTTTTGAAAGAACATAATATGGCTATCATCCCGACCCCCGAGTATGATTACTTACTTATCTGGTGAGTCTGAAATGAGGATTTTTATGCACATGATTTTGATACGTAACTATGATTTCTAAAGTTCTATTTGATATGTACCCGAGTGACATTCGGAAGAAACTTGATTTGGCTATTGTCTGGTTTGTAAATGATAGTTCGTTTTGATTATTCTATTGAGTCTTTGTGAATGTTTTAAATTGCATATAGTTTCTCACGATTACGCTCGTGCATTACGTTATTACCTCTTTCGCCGAGTCCGGGCCGGTATGTTATCGTGCGCTACTATGCGAAGTATGATGTGATTCCGAAGTATGATGTGTTACGAAGTATGATGTGATTCCGAAGTATGATGTGTTACGAAGTATGATGTGATACGAAGTATGATGTGTTACGAAGTATGATGTGATACGAAGTATGATGTGATATGGAGTATGATGTGTTCGGAGGTATACAATATTCGAAGTATGATGTGTTGTGGCGCCAAAGATGGAGTGGCGACCACGTTCGTGACGCCGGGTCCCATTACGGACCGTATGTGATATATGATTTGACAATATGATGATATGATGACATGATGATATGATGATATGATGATTCATTCCGAGTCCCTCACTAGAGGGCCGGGTACGGTATATATGTATATGATGATATGATGGCTATGCATGATGATTATATGACCTCATTTACCGAGTCCCTGTTTTGAAGGAGGGCGGGACACGTTATATATGCATATGTACGAGGTGATTATTTACTTATGTCACTCAGTCCCATTATGGGCCGGATATGATACATGACATTGATGTGCCTGATTCGTATTTCAGGAGTAAGCATTTTGGCATTCTGATTATTATATTTGTCTTCTGTACCTCTTATATATGATTTGTTTTTCAAATGCAAGCATTTTGGTATTCTGGTTATTATGCTCACTTTCTGTATTCCTTACTTCGGTTATGACCTCGTTTTCTGTATTCCATGCTTTACATGCTCAGTACATATTCCGTACTGACCCCCTTTCTTCGGGGGCTGCGTTTCATGCCACGCAGTACCTACGGGATGAGTAGAGGACGTCGGCGAAAGAGATTATAGGCCGGATTGGCGAGCTCCATTTCCTCGGTCTTGCCGCCGAGTCAGAGTATTTATGTTGTGGCATCACGTTCTATGTTAGAGACTTTGCAGACAGAGTCATGTGTATAATATGTCAGTATTGTAAGCGGCTCTGTAAGCCGATGTATCAATATGCATTGTGTTACAAGTTTCATATGTTTACGGATTTCACTTGATTTGAGAAAGATGAAAAGTGTGTTTCTTTGAAAGCTTCCATTATGCATTCATGTTAGGAGTTAAGGGCCCAGCATGATTATGAGTATAACGAGAGTCAGCGGGTTCGCTCGGCCCTAAGTAATGGTCGGGTGCCCATCACGCCATATCGAAAATTAGGGTGTGACAAATTGGTATCGTCGGGCAGTTCGTCACAGGGTTGTACGCAAAGTCGTGTCCGGTAGAGTCTGTTTATGGTGTGAAGCGCGCCACATTTATAAACGAGGAGGCTACGGGCATCTAGGGAGGTTACTCTTCTTTCACATACGAGATCGTGCCATAGAGCCAAGTCATAGGGAATGAGACTTCCTTACTAACCTTTGATTTCAGCAGAAGAACGGCATCGACAAAAAGAAAAAAAGTGACTAGCGATATTGAAAGTTACAAAGCACGCAGGTAAGCAAAGGTATGGAAGATATATGTCGGGTAAGATATTGAAGTACGATTGAAATACAACACGAAGATTAAAAGGAAAGTAAACAAGAAAGTGTAACGAGGTGCGTTCGAGTTGGACACACGAGGTAAGTATATCATTATCGTACTATTATTAATATTGGGAGCCATTGTGTGGCCGTGATATGATATGATATGTATATATATATTTTGGCCGTGGGAGCATTGTTGGTATTTCGCGTGCGAGGTTTTGAGATAGTAAGAAATATAGAGGAAGCTGCGAAATTTTCCCTGAAATAAAAAGAGAATGAGATATGGGTTTGTGATATGACTTGAAAGGTCGTAGTAATAGTAATGATAAGATTTTACTAAGCTACGAGTACGGCTGACATCGAGAAAGAAGTAATAGTATGATTAAGACAAGGGTATGGAGGAAAAGGATCGTGATGGATATGAATGTATGGATAAGACAACTTGTGAGATATTAAGGATAAAGTGGACCGAGAAAGGGTAAAGGGTTAAGAAGTGTTATGCTATAGGACTGATTACGAATAAGATATAATGTGAGTATAATGAGGATTGTTGTGAAAATAAGTAAAGCCGAGTGAGAAGGTGGCCAAAGCTATAATGTGATCTATGTAGGTAGAATATAAAGGCAAGTGTGAAACGGAAAAGCAAGCTATAGAACGAATAAGGAAGGCTTATCAAGTTCTGTAGGGAAAGTTTGGCATAAGGTGTCACGACCCGGCCCGTGAAGCCGAAGTGACTAGTGCCGAACTGGGCACCCGTACGTACTAACACACGGTATTGCATACTTAACAAGAAATTCAATAAAGTAATAACTCAAATATTTTAGAAAAATTCGGGGAGAGTTTCCTACATTTTTCTTACTAACCAAAAAATCAACACCTTGCTCGAAAATACCAACATATTCACGTACGTACATATGGGCCGGCGGGGGTGCGCGTGGATGCGCGCCCCGAACGGACATCATACACACATGTACGACGGAACCATAACCCACACTTTATGTCTACGGAGCCTCCCCTAACACAATCTGAGCATAAACGTATGACGGGACGGGGCCCGGCGGGTGCCTGGCAGAATATACATGAACATAGCGAAAAGTATGCCAAAATGCGGGCTCACGAACAAGGGAGCTCTTCTCAAAATAATGGGCGAACGGGGACCTTTTGGCGGCTCACCGGACGTATATGCGCGGCATGAACGCGACCCCGAAGAAAGGGGTCGGTGCGGAAATAGGTGCGGGTATGTAAAGCGAGTAAACACGGTAAATAGAACCGTAACCAATCTAGACTATATCAGAAACGAAAACGCCCGGGGTCGGGGAAAACCGAACTCACGAGAAACATGTATCATGTATACCCGCGTGTATCATCGATCAATATGCACACACATAACGTACCCAGCCCTCCAGCAAGGGACTCGGTAAATAAATCGTACAAACATCATGTATGGTAATCATATAATCATATGCACATGCGTACGTGCCGACACTCAGTGAGGGACTCGGTAAGTGAATCATGTATAAATAGCGTACCCGGCCCTCTGGGGAGGGACTCGGTGAACAATGCAATAGTCTGTGCACGAATACATACCCGGCCCGGGACTCGGTGGAGGACATAGCATAATATGCACGAGCAGCGTAGTGAGAGGTCATATGCACATAACAAGTAAATAACCAATTCCCTTTCCAAAACTCAAGGACCAACTATATTCGCTCGCCATTTAAAAACGTATAAACAGATTTCAGGTTGACCGGGATTAATAAGTAAAAGTTATGAATTTCCGCGCACACTTTACGTATCAAACATATCATACAATTCAAGGGAACCATCAAACAACTACTGTATAGTAAATAAGACAATAGCCAAAGGCTTTCTTTAAATTTCACAAAAATATGTCAAAAGGTACATCATACCTGGGCCGGG